>NW_007727164.1:304202-312692 GCF_000696425.1 Galeopterus variegatus | reverse complement strand
AAAAAAAAAAAAAAAAAAAAAAAAAAAAAAAAAAAAGCTTTATTTATTTGGGCATCATTGAGCAATGAGTTAAAGTTATAAGCCAAGCACTAATTTTGGGGGAGAAGACGGAGGGGTTGGCTTGCAAGGCTACTTAGCTCATAGTACATTGCAATGAAAATATTTGCTCAATTTACTGAATTTAGACTTAAATGAATTGAATTATTATGCTTTGAGGTTTTGCTTAAATAAGACTTTATGGGAAAGTTGTAGTTAAAATAATAAATGGATAAAACATTTAAAAATCTGACAGTTTTATCTGCAGTGATTCCTGATCACCTATAGAACAAACTCAAAACTCAAGCTTTTCTTTGAAGCCTCAATGCCTTTTCTCAAGTGGTTCCTCCCCAAATCACCCACTGTTAAATTTCCATGATATCCTTAATCAAAATTTATCAGTTTTTCTTTATAATGTTAGTACCTATAATTAAAACTTAAGCTGTTCTGCCCATTATTGAGAATGACCTGAAGGTTTTCTATTTTGTACTATTTGTGCTGTGTTTTGGTATTATAAAATGATTTGGGGCACATTTCCTCTTTCCTGTTTTCCAGATGAATTAGTTTAGCATTGCTATATTTTCAGGGTAGGCAAATTGAGGTTAAAAACAAACAAACAAAAAACAAAAAAGCCCTCAACATTTTAGTGGCTGTACATTGTAAGGGTTTATTTCTGCCTCATTTTTTGCAGTTCAGTATGGGTTTTAGGTGGGCAGGGGGGTTGTATTAGTTCATTTTTGTGTTGCTATAACAGAATACCTGATATTGGGTAATTTATAAAGTAAAGAGGTTTATTTGGCTCACAATTCTGGGACAGCTTCATCTGGCATGGGCTTTAGGCTGCTTCTACTCATGGTAGAAAACCAGCAGCAGGTGCATGGAGATCACATGGCAAGAGGAAGCAAGAGAGAGAGAGAGGGGAGGTACCAGAGTCCTTTAAGCAACCAGTTCTTGCAGGAACGAATAGAGGAAGAACTCACTCACTACCCACCCCCTACCAAGGGCATTAATCTATTCATGAGGGATCTGCCCCTTCCCCCATGACCCAAACAGCTCCCAACATGGCCACGTTCAGAATCAGATTTCAACATGAGATTTGGGGGGACAAAGGTTGTGGGGACAAACATATCCAAACTATATCAGGAGGACTCTGCTCCATAAAGTCATTAAGGGACCCAGGCTCCTTACTTTCTAGAGGATCTATCATCCCATAGTGCCTCACATAGGCCCTACTCTGGTTCTTCTGTATCTAGCAAACAAAGAGACAGAGAGTCAAAGATCATTCAGGAGAAATGTTAATAGGGACCAGCCTGGAGACAGTGTACATCATCTCTAACCCACATTCCATTGGCCAGAACCCACTCACATGACCAAACTTAAATGCAAAGAAGACTGGGAGATATGGATACTTTCATGCACCAGAAAAGAGAAAATACAGTTTGGTGATTGCATAGCCTTGTCTCTCATGATCTGTTCTGGCCAGCAAATATTTGTTTTACCCTTCTTTCCACACAAAGAACATACTTATACCCTCCACAATGGAAACAACCCAAAGTCCTATGAAGTCATGGAATCTAGCTCAATGTACAGGATCTCTGGGTGATGCACAGAGCTCTCCATCAGTATCAGATATGGCTCCTCATGATCTAGCAAGCTATTAACTAAAAAGCCTCAAGCCCTTCTATAATTTACATTAGGCCCCACCTCCCAATATTGTTGAATTGAGGATTAAGTTTCCAACACATGCTTTTTGGGAGACATTCAAACCATAGCAGTTACTATTTATTTGTTACCTAATTGCTGTGAAGTCAAACAGTATGGTACATAATATCAGCAGTGTAAAATTTGAGACTTGAGTTTGAATTTGAAATTTGAAATTTGAAACTTATTTTAAAGTATACTATGTAATTTTTATAAATAGTCTTTGTATGCTTGAGAAGATGCATATTATATAGTTGTTGAATGAAAATTTTTACACATGTTCATTATATCAAGATTATTAATTGTATTTTAAAAATCTTATACATTCCTACTGACTTCTGTCTGCTTGGTCTGTCAAATACTGATAGACATGTTAGTATACTGATAGTATGTTAATCTTTCTTAATAGTAGTGGTTTGTAAATCTTTATCAGGAATTCTGTCAATATTTGCTTTTATATATTTTGTAGCTATGTGTAAAATGCATGTATATGAGTTTAAAAGGTTTATACTTGGGCCGACCCCGTGGCGCCCTTGGGAGAGTGCGGCACTCGGAGCATAGCAGTGCTCCTGCCACGGGTTCAGATCCTATATAGGGATGGTTGGTGCGTTCACTGGCTGAGTGCGGTGCGGGTGACACCAAGCCAAGGGTTGTGATCCCCTTACCGGTCACAAAAAAAGACAAAAAAAAAAAAAAGGTTTATACTTTGCTGGGGAATTGAATTTTTTTTTCAGTAATATTGATTCAACTTATCTCCAGTATTGCTCTTCACCCTAAAATCTATTTTATCTACTATTAATATAGCAATGCCAGCTTTCTTTTAGTTAGCATTTGCTCGGCTTATCTCTTTCAATCCTACTACAGTCTAACTCTGTCCTTAGATTTTAAATGTGTTTATGTAAACAGCTGGATTTTTAAAACTGTAGTGTGTCAATCTTTGTCTTTTAACTAGATCATATATATAATCCATATATATTGATTGTAGTTTTTGTTGGAATTGGACTAATTTCTACCATCTTGTTTTTTATTTTTATTATTTTTGCCCTGATTTCCCAGTTCCTACAGGGTGATGCAAACAGGGCCAAGTGGTCAGTTTTAATATTTATTAATAAATAATCAATAGTAGGTATTAATATAGTATTAGTATTATATTTATATAGATATTAATACCTACTATTGATTATTTCCATACCCTATTTTTATTTTTTATTTTTTCAAATGTATTAAACATATTCAGGGAGGTGTTTTCTCTTTTATTCTTCTACCCAGAATTAATGCAAAGAATTAATGCAAAGCCTTTTTATAGAGAAGACTTTTTTTCTAATTTTTTACACCCAACTGTCTTCTAATAGTGTGGCCTACAAAGGACAGAAGTCTCCAGGCAAAAGCCAGCTCAGTGCTTTTGCTGTTTCAGACAGTACAAACGGCATCCTTTAAGGGTGGGTGAATTTCAAAAAGGCATTTCTTCCCCTGGGTTGGTTCAAGCCTTGAGAAGCTGAGTGTGGGTTAAATATTGTCTTACTTTTCACCTTGACTGGCTGCTTTTGTGCAGGGCACAACTTCGTCAATGTGTGCGGAGGCCTGTGCTAGCTTTAGCATTTACTTATCTTTTGGGATTTGCTCTTTCTCATGGATTCTGGCTTCTTACAATTACTTTAACTTTTCTACCAGACTCAGCCATGTATTTAAAAAATGTTTAAACAATATTACATCTATCATTTTTAGATGTTATGTCCTGGGAATTCCTTCCAATACCAGATCTTTCAAATTGTGGGAAATAGAATTTACCTCGCCCATTTTCAATTAGGTTCACTCTTTTATTCTTTCAACAAATATTTACTGAAGGAGCCCTACCTTAGCTGTGCTTGGAACTGAAATACAATGATACAAATACAATAATACAAATAGTACAATGCCTTCATAAAGCCTATAGTGAAGCGGTCCTTTCTCATTTTCTCGGTGTGTTTTTCTTCTCAGTGATTGCACTCTCCAGGAAGATTTTCCTCTGGAGATGGTAGGGTCATAGGCAGTAATAGTACACACATAACCTTAAAATCTCTAAGTGTTTTCCAATAAGTAGAACACATTTGTGTGCGTTGGTGAAACACACAAAACCAAACTGAAGGATGGTACTTAGCTAATACCACCACACATCTGTTTTGAATAAATTAAGGACCACTACCTAAAATGGTCCATTTTCCAAGTGGAGGAATTTGTTTGCTTAGAAACTGCAACATTCCAGTTCCAATCCCACTGTCTCCACTATTTCCAGGGGCTATTTTACAAACTAGCCACTCAGGTCTGGGATATGTAAATATCCCAAACAAATCCCATGTAATCCAGGGGATTACTCTTCTAATTTTTCTCCTGGTACTTTTATTCAACAGTCTCTTCTGCTACTACTACTGTAGCTGATGATGGGTTTTTACTACCTCTTACCGAGGCCACTTACAAATTATGCTCCACAGGCGGGGTTCCTCACAGTGAGCCCAAAGAATTTGGCTCTCACTGTCATGCCACATCAGAAGTCGTCTATGGCATTGTGGAGTAGTTCTGTCTGCCCAGCAAAGTCGATGACACTGCTTCAAGGTCATTTTGCCTCCCAATCTCCACATCTAATTACATGGGCACCGGAAGTAGGGTGTTTCTCTTTTGTCTAACTGAGCCCTCCTCCCAGTCACTGTCTGGGAAAGAGCTCAGCAACTGCAGGCCTGTAGCAGGATGGAGAAGATCACATGTCAATCCATTTTTATTGAAGTTTTGGTGTTCTGTCTCAATCATTTCCCATAGTAGGACATTTGTCTATTCCCTGCAAAATAGGGATTCATGCCCATACGGCTCTTTCCACGGTCTCCTCATTATGTCTTACTCTTTATGTCTGCAAATGAGCCTGGAACCTTCTCTGACCTCTCTAAGTCCTTTCCAGTGAAGATTAGGCACACCTTAAGGCTCTGTAATCCTTCTTTACTTATCACTGAGAATCAAAGTGAAATATAAACTTTTCTAAACTTGTTTTGCGATACTGCCTAAATTTAATTGGCATAAAGTGGGACTCAATGATGCTTGTATATTGACATCAAAAAACATTGTTTTATCCTATTTTATATATACTGTAACTAAAATGGCAAAGACCAAGTGTAGTCTCTGTTAGGTAGTGGGAATAATTTGAGGGCAGATATTGGAGCCCGAATTTCTGACTCCTTTTACCAGATTTATTATCTACTAGACTATGAATTCTAGGACAGCAGGGATGATGTATTATTCATTTTTTTATGTCCTGAGCATGGCACAAGGCCTGGTATATAATGACACTCAGATTGTTAAACAGAAAAGATATACCTTTGTTGCATCCTTTCCAAATGTAGCTTATCTGAAATCTTCATTGGGCCTATTCTATTTCTGTTTTCAGTTTTAGGGAGCAATTGACCAAGAGATCCCATAGGGAGCAACCGTGGAGACTCTGTTCCAGCTTAAGGGAATCAGCAAGTCCACGCCTCTTCCTCTGTCATTGAGCCAGATGAAGCAGGAGCATGTGTGTGGCAAAACTCTCACACAGGGAATACCTCAGTTTGGCAGGCTTGAGATACCTATTTCTGTTAGCTATACTTGGAAGTGGCTTTTCAAAAGGAGATTATCATCACTTCGAGTGACTTAGATGCAAAAGGGGCCTTGTGATGCTTTTGATAAAAAAAAAAAAAACCTGTGGAAAACTTCACTGCAGATGGAAAGGAGAAGGATTGCTTAAGGACAGACTCTCATACTAGACTAGGAAAACATGGCATCTGTGGTGAATTGTTTACAACGATGGCTCCCAACAATTTTTCCCATCCCTGTATACACATTCTACTCCTCCTACCAAGAGGTGAAATCTGTGTCCCTTTCCTTGAATAGGGGCTGGTCCTCTGACTTGCCTTGACCAACACAATGGGACATAAGTGACACTGTATGCCTTCTGGGCCTGGGTCTTTTGGAGCTTTTGTTTTTATCTTCTTAGAAGCCAGCTGCCATGTAAAGAAGCCTGGGTTATTTTACTATAGAGGCTAAAGGGAGAGATAGAGATAGAGATAGAGATAGAGATAGGGATAGATATAGAGATATAGAGAGATCAATCCTTGGAGGATGATAATCCACGTGAAGGAGGCATCCGTTGATCAGCAGCACCAACTGCCAGACATGTGAGTGGAGTCATCTTAGATTCTTAACATCTAGGCTCACAGTTGAGCCTCCCAGCTGACACCACATGGAGTCGAGATGAGCCATCCTGCCGAGCCCTTCTTGAATTCCTGCCCTCAAAGAGTCATGAGCAATAAAATGATTGTTTTAAGTCGCTAAGTTTGGGGGTTTTGTAGCCCAACTGAGACTGTGCCAAAGATTGACCAGGTGAGAGAGTGACTCCTACTGGCACTTGTGTGGTATCTTTGTTGCTTATGGCAGTGGAACTGGGATTGCATAATTTCATGGTGAAGCTTGAGAAAAACTTAAATAGAGTAGGAGAGTGCATTGTCAGGTCTTCCTGCCCAGGGACCACATAAAGGAAGGGCAGGTTCTCAATGCAGAACCACTCCAACCTGGTTTGGGCTTGGCACCCAGAAGGCACAGAGGTAAAAGAATGAATGATTGAATAGTAAGATCAAGCTTTCTCAAGGGCCATGCCTGTGGGTGAATTGGTAAGTAAGGGCACTAAGGAGATCCTGGGCAAATTTCTAGTCCAAACTGCCAGACGGGCTTTGCTTGCGGATAGTGCCCAGGATTGAGACTGTGATGCTAAATTTGGATAGGGTGACTCTCAGGTCTAGTATCTAGATTCCTGTCTTGTTTTCTGTGTCAGTCCCTTGCCTGTTACTACCCACTGTTTGCTAACATCGCTATGGTACCACGTTCCATCTGTTTTCTTCACTTCCTTATTGCTCTCGGAACTTGACTTTTGTACCCTCAGTTCCTGCCAGATCATCACCAAATCTGCTCCATTCCATTGAAATGTCGGGGCCATGTAAGGCTATGTCCAAAACAGAGTCTAATCCTTCACACAATAGCCTTGAGATATTTGATATCAACCTTTTCATCACTTCTTTAGGCTAAATCTTGCTGGCTCTCATATTATTAAGGTTACCCATTTATGGATATAATTTAGCTTAACAGTATTCTTAAAAGGTGGCATATAGAAGTGATTCACATACTTCAACAGAAGATATAGTAAGGATATAATTTTCTATGATAAAAGCATTATATTTTATTAATTATGCCTATTTATTTATTTGTACAATCGATTATATTTGTGCCATTATTTTGCATTAGCATTTTAAAGGGTTTTCATCAGGGGTGGATCAAGATTTTGTGGGCTCTAAAACTTATATGACTTTAGGAACTCTTTTTAATACAAAATGAGATATAAAATTACAATAAAGTTAGTTTCAAGGCCCGTGAAAATGAGGGATATTGAAGTTTAAGTTTCATTAGTTTCATTGTAAATATGTCTCAAACTTCATAATAGTATGGTTTCATAAAATTCCCAGCTCTGCTTTCCCCAAATTGCTGTCTAATCAGGCTTCTGCTCTTGTGTATTATAACTTGTGTACTTTACATATGGGATTGTGATTAAGTAAATAAACACATGTAAAGGACTTAAAACAATACCTAGCATATAAAGCACACAATAATTGTTAGCTATTATTATTTTATTATTTACTGGAAGGACCTTAGCAAGTGATTTATCTTCCCAACTCTTTTCTCTCTGATGTAATGGAGACAATACCTGCCCTGCCTTTTTCACAGGGTGATTGTGAGGATCAAATGATAAAATATGTTAATGTGTTTTCTTAACTGAAAAGCATCTACTGAAGGCATTGTTACTAAGATTTCGTTTGACATTGCTAGTTTTAGAAAAAGTTACATTTAGAAAAGAAAGGGAGACTTTGGCCGAGGTGCACTCACTAAAGAACCTCACTCAGTAGAGGTACGAGGAGGCAAAGGATGAGCGGTGTGTTTGTGGCATATTCCAGAGGAAGAGAACCAGGCAACCGACCTGACACCAATTTGACATGCAAACGTTCAGAAAGGATGAAATAAGTAGAATCTGAGAGGCAGCGGTCTAATTACACAAAAGAAAGGAATCGGGAGGCTGTCATGTGTGTATGCTTGCGGCTTTCCACAATTCGGCCCAACCTAGGTTTTTTTCCAGACTCTTCTTCAGCCATGTTATGCTCTGCAGTCCAGATCCTATTCACTCTTAGGGTTGAGCATAAGGGCCCCTCCCCAAGATTTCCCTAATCCCTTCTGTCCCTCCTTCCCACAGGAAGAATAAATAGTTCTTTTTCAATGCTCTTTCTGTGAAAGCACTTCTTCCACTCTAGAGTGACGGGGACTCAGTTTTCCTTATTCTGTGTATCCAGGGCCTACTGGAGTGTCTACCACGGAATAGGCGCTCGATGAAGGTGTAGTCAGTGAATGCACTTTGAAGAAATAACTTGTAAAAGTCCAGAGCGCATTGAAGGCCGGGGTTCACAGTAAGAACGCCTTGCACACAGGCATTAGCTGTTATCCCGGGCGGCTCTGAGGGCCAAATACGTCGTCCCAGCTGGGGGTACCCGGTGGCCTCGCCGGGCGAGAATCCTGCGGGAAGGGCTCCCCGCCGGCTCGGGGGCGTGGCCTGGGCGCCGGGGGCGTGACCGGCCCGCGGGGGTTTCCGCGCCGGGGGCGCGTCCGGCAGGGGCGCGGGAGGGGCTTCCGCCGCGAGGGGGCGGGGCCGGCGCTCCG
>NW_007727164.1:298031-304192 GCF_000696425.1 Galeopterus variegatus | reverse complement strand
CACATTAACTCGCGAGGCCCGCGGGGGTTTCCGCGCCGGGGGCGCGTCCGGCAGGGGCGCGGGAGGGGCTTCCGCCGCGAGGGGGCGGGGCCGGCGCTCCGAGTCCTCCGACCGCCCTAGCCAGGGAATTTCAATTTGAAACCTAGCGGAGGGAGGCTGCAGGCGCGGCTGGCTGGCGGCTGGGACCGAAGCGGGACGGGTCCCCGCGGCGAGCGAGCTCCTAAGGTGCGGCGTCGGGGTAAGGAGGCGTGTGGGGCTGCGGAATGGCGGGCCCGGGGCGGAGGAGCTCGGGCTGGGCGACTGGTCCCTGAGGAGCTGCAGGGGCGGCTCGGATTTTTCCTCTGGCTGCCGCTGGGAAGCTGATCCCGGGCAGGAAGCGGTGACGGGACGGTCCCGCCGGGGGGGAGGGGCGGGGGACCGGATTTGGGACTCTCCCCCTCTCTGCCGGACCCGATTCCCGCCCTGGAGTCCCGGTCCCGTTGCTCCAGGCCTCCGCTGCGGTCCCCTTTTTACCTCCTCCCGGCAGCCGGGGCCACGTCTTGGCAGAGCTTGGAGAGATGGTGAGGACCGCGCAGTCCCCGCCAGGGTGCGGTGGGGTCAGGGCCACGCGTCCGGGCCCGGCGGGAGCCGCCGCGGGAGGAATCCGGCTCTGACTCGGGCTGTAGCGTGACCTTCAGGAGGATGGTTTTGGGAAGGAAAACTTGTGCGTGGATACTGCGGGGAGCCGGGCGAGGGCGGTGCTCCAGCTCCACGCGCTGCGCGGGTCGGGCCCGGCGTCGCCTCGCGCCTGGCGCTGCCGCCTGCGCCGTCCGGGAGCTGTGGAGAGGGACGCACGTTTGGGGCTTGGGTCCTTACAGTTCCGACACCCAGGCCGTGGCCCCAGAGATGGCTTGTATTTGTCCTCCTGCGCTGGGGGCAGAGAATTGGGAGCATTTTTAGGTAAGCTGAAGGGAAGGACGAAGAGAACATAGAGCGGGCAGGGATGGAATTGGCCTCCGGGGACCCCATTCCCAGACGAAGACGCTGCCCCCAGCAGCCGGGCAGTCTGCGGTGGGACGTCAGTCGTCTGGCTTCCCCAGACCGCTAACCTCCCGTGAGGTCAAGTTTTTTTGGTGAGGTTAGAAGAGCTTCCGCTTAGAGTCTATTATTTTGGGGAGGGGACTCTGTGTGGAGCCCTCCCTACTGACAGAGGACGCCTTTCTTTGAATTTCCCCGTCACCACAACAGCTACCCCCGTTTTTAAGAGCCCTGGGTGGGTGCAGGGGAAGGTGGAAACTAGAGGAACTGTGGACGTATTTTCTCTTTTCTGAATCACATCTTTCCTCAGTTTCTTGAACTTCGTGCATCTGAAATGGCATGTGTGCCAGGTGCCTTGTTCCTTACGTTACTGTTATTTAAGCATTTTAATTTGTTTTATTTTATTTTGACAGTATCTTGGATCCGAACCCTTCGACCTTGGTGTTTTAACACCGTGCTCTAACTAACTGAGCCAACCGGCCAGTCATAAGCATTTTAAACAAATGACTTTCACAGTTTTTGCTTCATTTAGTTTCTTCACTCCTCTCTATTTTTCTTCTTGTTTCTGTTCTTTCATCAGAATACATTATTTTTATGTTCTCTGTTTATAACACTGTATTGAGAATTAGCATTTTAGTCAGTGTCCTGTCACATTTCCCCTTGAGTTTAGCACTTGAGGGAAACTGAGTCAGTTTCTTGGCTGCTGGGGGCTGGGATTTAGATTTCTTAATCTTTGAACAGGTTTGATTGGGGAACTAATAGTGCTTAATCCTATTCACTTTGCATTTCCAGGCTTGTTGCTGTTGCAGCCACTGGTGGGGCAGCACTACAATGCCATCTTGAATTGTGATAAGGGCCTACATTTATCAAGCTGTGGAATTTGACACAACTTTTTAAAAGAGCTATGCTATGTCATCTGTTAGAGCTTGAGTGCTCATTCCTTAAATTCAATTTGAGGACCACCATCAAATCCCAGATATCTGTTTTCTGAGGTTATTGGAGAACTGTACAAGTGGCAATGGCTTGGAACAATGGTGTGGTTTTAGGGCTAATTTAATCCTATCCTGTCTTCCTCACTTCTTGGGCAGAATTCCCACTGAAGTCAGTAGTGGTCTTGTGTGCAGATGGACTGCTGAGAACAAGAGGCTGCTCATTTAGAGTAACAGGAGGGGACAGTTTATTCCCTTTTAAAACATCCCTCTTTAAGAGAGACCTCGTCATAACAGGTCTCTTAATCTTTTACCCCTAGTTGAAGTACTTAGAGCACTGTGTGTAAAAACCTTCGAAAGAAAATGTGTGGTTGAATTTAGCCACCAACCCTAAAACTCTTGAGTTCTACATTGCATGGGGATTGTTTAAAAATATTAAAAGTAATTTAAAAAGTCATCATTTTACAAAGCTAAAATTTCAGTAAAATTTTTGCTAACTTGTGTAAAAATCTTAAGTTGCTGTGGAGTATTTTGAAGCAACTGGATATGTATATTTAGAATCTGAAATTTGAGTACAAGGAGAAAGAATCAAATTTGGAGATTTAGGAAATGAGTCCGAAGAGAGGCCCCCTGAAAAATAAGTGTGCAAATATAAAACAAGGGAATTCAGATTGCTCTTGCTATATTTCAAGAGATAGCTTTAATACAGTTTGCTCATCTACATCTGTGTTCCTCAGGAGTTTGTGACTGTCTGGGCCTGTGATTAGATTTGTGAGCACTTGTAGGTTTCCAAGTTAAATTTGTGCTGATCTGAGTTTGTTACATCCTTTGCTGTTAACGTAACGTTCTTGTGGTTTACCCTTTCCAAATTACCAGTCTGAAGAATTGAGCTTAGAAAACCTAACCAGAAAACCTAACCAGTGACCAGAATGTAAAAATAGATATTTAAAAATCAGAACCATGTCCACGTGTACTACCCAACCCTTCGCTTTCAACTAAAAATACTTGCAAAGATGACAAAGCAGTCCTCAACCAAAATATTTATTGGTAAAATTTCTCTGTAATTAGTAATATTGTACAGTTATATTTAACATTAGGTTCTGCCCTGAATCACCACTCTCATATTACTGTGGCTAGTGACCTACAAAAGTTGTTTCTTTGCCATTTTATTTAGGAATGTAGAGTTTATATTTTACATAGCAGATGCTAAATATTTTTGAAGATTTTTGTTTCTGTTTCCACAGGGCTTTTTCCTTCTTTTTTTGAACTGAAGTAGTCTACTCAAAAGCTGTGTGTGGACTTTTTTAAAAGGTATGAATTGTTGATATTTTTATAAGGCAATAAAACATTTTATAGGGATCAATATCACGGAGAGTCATGTTTTGGACTTCCAAAATCTGTATTGTTTACTTGGAGAGAACAAAGGAAATAATGCCTACCTCCTCCACCCCATCTTTGTTTAGAAACATTTTCAGTGTCCTTGTTTTTTTCAGATTCAGAATTACTGTACCTAACCACTGGGTAACCTTACAGATTTAAAAGCCTCAAGTAAATGTTTATGCTGGCCTCAGTAGACAGCAAATACTAGCCAAACCCTAATTTACTGCTCTTTTATAGAATCTTGGATTCTCAGGGCTGAACCATTAGAAGTCAGCAAATCCACTCCAAGCTCTTCTCCCTTCAGCACACAAACATTTTCAGCCTCTTTGGAAGCCTTGAGTAAACGGAAGATTTGTATATAATTCCTCCAGATTTTGGACAGGGCATCCTTTGGGAATGCCATGTTTTGGCATGAACCAGCAACTTGATATTCATAAGGTTTCTATCATTTCTTGGCCTGGGTAGTGCCCCAGACTAAAATCTGAACTGGAGTCAGAGCCTGTTGTCATTAACTATAGGGGAATGGGCTCCAAGTTAGCTATTAGTATTGTAGTTATTTAGAAGTTACAGGTAAGCTGAAAAGGAAAGAAATAAAACATCTCTAATATCAACTAGAAATAATTGATAGTTATAATTAAAGTTTTTTTTGGTAGTTTTTCCTATAAAGTATGTGTGTATATTTCATATGAAAGAGGGAATATTATATGAGGGTACTTCAAAATGTTCATGGAAGGATTCATATTAACTTTTAATTCTATTTTTCCATGAACTTTTTTTCCTATACGAGGGTATGTATTTGCTATGTGAAACACCTACACATTGTACTTAATAAACATTTGAAAAATTAATTAATTGAACGTTTATATGATATATTGAAGGTGCTTTTAATGAAGATTGTTTGAAAGTTGGAGTTTACTTTGTAGAAGCTGGTAATACTTCGTGTAGAGATATCGTGTAGGTAGTATTTCATGTGGAGGATTTGTTTTTTTAACCACTGGATGTTGTTCCTCCATGTTTTGTGTTTGGCTTGGGATCTGTGTAGATTTTTTAGATGTATGTTTTTCTTGTCTGGAAGGGTGGATAATCTATACACTTTTTTCCTGGTGTTTGGGATAGTATTTATTTTAATGAGAATTTCAGAGGTTTTATGAATTTTCTCATTTTTAAAGTGGTCTCTTACTCTTTGGTACTGGATAAATGTTATGTGGCCTAGAATTGCATTTGTACTGCTTTTGGGTTTGTTTGTTTTTTCCCAAAGATTGAAATTGAGCCAATTATATATTCTCAGTTACTTTTAAAATGGAAGCGTGTCTCACATCATAGATACCTCTCTGCATTTTGATATTTTTTCTCTTTAGCATATTAGAGTCATAAATATATATAGATTGTCTCCCAAGTAATCTTTATGCTAAAATGAAATAAATTGAGGAATAAAAACTGCCTTTTCTGAAATCCAAGCTATATCTTAAGAAAGATTTTGCTTTAGATAGCCAATTTGAAATTTTACATATTGACTAAATCCTGCCTCATGGAGATGGTTTAGTTCTTTTCAGGTTAAGAGCTAGAAGGCATGGGAAGGGTTCCAAAACGATTTTATTGCTGTTCGACTGTGGAATCTTATTGTCTAGGTAGGGAAGTTAATGGCATCTAAACTAAATCTTTCATGGTATAATTGAAAAGCCACACTCCTCTTGCTTTGCTCTTATTATGGCCTCACTATCAACCTTCAGGAAAGAATTTTCACATACTTAAAGACTTATGTTACCCGTTAGTTGCCTTTTTCCAGGATAATTGTGGTTTTAAAAACTTGTTATATAGGTATGATTGTCAGCTCTCTAATCAGCTTTTCCAAGCCCAGAATTCGGGTTTCCAGACCTCCTGATGAGCTTCAGAGCTGGACCCACCACCATTATATAACAACACTGCTGAGTTTAATCATATTTTTTAGTTTCCCATATTCTCCCAATATATGTACACATCCCAGTAGCTTGAAGACATTATATTAAAATGTAATTTACACTCTTCCATCATTTTTTGATTCTTTTCTTTTTTGTCCAAAGAGGCTACTTGTTTTTCACCTTAGATACATTTACCTTATGGGCAAGAAGGGAATTTGGAGATCATTAAGTTCAGACTCTTGACCTAGGATTGGGAGTGGGATTAGAGGGGAACGTGTTGCTGACGGTGGGTATCAGGGTTTCAAAAATCTGCCTGAGACTGTAAGTCAAGTGGATTGTGTGTGTGTATGTGCATGTGCGTGTGTGTGCGCAAGTGAGTACAGGAGAGAGAATTTTGAGAGCAGTTTTTTTTTTTTCCTTTTTTTGGTCTTTTTTCGTGTCCGGCAACGGATCGCAACCCTCAGTGTCGCCCCCGTTTTTTTTCCTTTTTGTCTTTTTTCGTGTCCGGCAACGGATCGCAACCCTCAGTGTCGCCCCCGTACCGGACCGGAACCGGCAACGGGATCGCAACCCTCGGCGTTGCTCCCACACCTCGCTCAGCCAGTGAGTGGGAACTGGTCTGTATGTGGGATCCGAACCCTCGGTGGGAGCGCCACTGTGCTCTCAAGCGGCGCACTGTAGCAGTGCGCCACCGGGCCGGCCCTTGAGAGCAGTTTTTAAAGAGTTTTGGGAAACAGAAAAGGTTGATAACTGCTGATCTAGGTCAGTTCTTATTTTTGAGATTAGGAAATCAAAGTCATAAGGAGATATTCTTTTATTTTTCTCTTTTTGTTCATGTTACCCTATTGCACATTCATTGATTTTTCCCCCCCATCTGCCTGATTATGCTTATTTCCTTTTTTTTTTTTTTTTTTTTTTTTTTTTTTTTTTTTTTTTT
>NW_007727164.1:234380-297463 GCF_000696425.1 Galeopterus variegatus | reverse complement strand
CAAACCTCGGCGCTGCTCCCGCGCCTCGCTCAGCCAGTGAGCGGGAACCGGTCTGCATGTGGGATCCGAACCCTCGGGCGGGAGCGCCGCCGCGCTTCCCAAGCGGCGCACTATCCAGTGCGCCACCGGGCCGGCCTATGCTTATTTCCTTTTGGCTGAATTCTTTGACCCTTTTTTCTCAGTTGCCAAGGTTACACTGAATTCTGATATAATCTTGGCCACTCATATTTTTACCTTTGAACTTAATGCTTTTATTTCCTCACAGACTTCTTTGTTGAAAATATTGATTAGAAGGTGTACTAGTCCATTTTCTGTTGCTTATAACAGAATACCTGAAACTAGGTAATTTATAAGGAAACAAAATTTATTTCTTACAGTTTTGGAGGCTGGAAAGTCCAGGGTCCAGGGGGCACATCTGGTGCAGGCCTTCTTCCTGGTGGGGAGTCTGTACAGAGTCATTTGGTAGCACAGGGTATCATATGGCAAGGAGGAGGAAGAAAACTTGTTAACATGCTCGCTTTTCTTATAAAGCCACTAGTCCACACCCATGATGACCCATTAAACTCTTAACACATTACTCTCCATGACTGGATTAATCCATTCATGAGAGCATAGTCCTCATGTTCCAGTCACCTCTTGAAGGCCCTGCCTTTCAAATATCACAATTGGATTTTCCACTCTCTTAGCACTGTTACTATGGGGATCAAGTTTCCAACACATTAACTTTTGGGGGACACTTTTAACCCATAGCAGAAGAGATCACTAACAAGTCCACACTATTTGGGGCTGGTTAGACCAACACTTTGCCAGTGTAACCTATGGCAAATTATTTCTCAAATCCTTGTTTCCTTTAGTATGGGATTAAAAGTCATACCTACCTCATAGAGTTATATGAGGATTAAATGAGCTAATGCTAATAAAATACTTCACATGGTGCCTGGCATCTGTGAAAATTGTTAGGTTAAGAAAAGACCTAGTGGGTTGCTTGTGAATTTGTGCTAAGCAAATTTTTTGCAGTGGTCAGGAATAATTATCTGTGTGGAAGTGTAGTCTTTGATATGAATATGTGGTAAGCAAATTTTTTTGTAATGGTTAGGAATTATTATCTGTGTGGAAGTGTAGTCTTCCATTTGAAACTGTAATTTCCTGTGGTGATCACAAGTTAAAACCACTCTTTAACAATTTTCGGTACAGTGTCTTTAGAATTTTTTTTTTTTCCTTTTTTTTTTTTTGTCTTTTTCCGTGTCCGGCAACAGATCGCAACCCTCAGTGTCGCCCCCGTACCAGACCGGGACCGGCAACGGGATCACAACCCTCGGCGCTGCCCCCGCGCCTCACTCAGCCAGTGAGCGGGAACTGGTCTGTATGTGGGATCCGAACCCTCGGCGGGAGCGCCACCACGCTCCCAAGCGGCGCACTATAGTAGTGTGCCACCGGGCCGGCCCAGAATTTTTGAACCTTTAGAAAACTGTCCTAACAAACTGTATCCATCCTTTCTGGTAATGTACAAAAGAGCATATATATGGCAAAGCTGTTGTGATCTAGGTTTACTAATACAGGGAGAATGTAGTCTTTATGTTATGTTGCCAGAGGTAACTGATTTTGATTGTAAAATTTGTGTGCATATGCTATAACTTCCTCTCTCTATAGCTGCAGTAAGCTTGCTGAAAGAAGGCTATTAGTGAGAGGGATTTTTTACGGATAATGTTTACACCTCTGCATATGGCATTAAAATGTGACCTTTATAAATCCAGTACACGTCTCTCTGTGTGTGAAATAGACCTGCAGACATATTTTTCCTCAACGTAGTGTTTTAACTTTAAATTAGTTGACAACATTAAGAAATCAGGAGGTTTCACATAAATATCTTATTTTAGGCTGGAAAAATTGGAAGATTATGACAACTCTGGGCCCATGTTACTCAATTGCAAGGACCATCAGCTAGAGCTTGGTAGTTCCTGACCGATTTTGCACAAGTCAACCGCTTCCTAGTTTGTTTCAGTTCCTCCCGTTTCCTTTGTCTTACCTCTAGGCCATTTCATTCATTTGCCTTAGATGTCTGACTCCTTTAGACTATTTTTGCACCTCTTCTACAAAATATCAATTGAAAGATTCAAAAAGACCTAGACCTGTATGAGCATAATGTGGGTGTTGCTGGCTGTAGGGCCTTTCTACCTCTTGGGCCAGCAGTCATTTCCTGCTCCCTTTGTGAAGAATGACCTTTGAGTCACTGTCAGAGTCATAGTTTATGGAACCCATTCATCAGCCCAGCATGCAGTTGGCTCTCAGTAACATATGGAAGGTATGCTGTTTCTGGTTTCGTCCTTGACTTCATGACTTCTTGCTCTTAAACAGATTGCTTGGTTCTTCTGCAGCCCTAACTGTACCCTATGTGCATGTTATTTGCCTTTTTCAAAAGACTTTTCTTTTTTTTAATTTTATCACTTAATATTGTATTATGTATCTCTAGAATATAAGAACTAGTTTGTAAATGTGACTGGAATACCATCATTACACTAAAAATTTCTTAATATCGTCAAATATCTAATTGTTGGTATTAAAGTCTACAAGTGTCTCAAGTAACAACTTTTGAAAAAGTTTGTTTGAATCAAGATCCAGTTAACATCTACACATTATAATTCATTGACATTTTTAAGAGGAATAAGCTATAGTTGCCCCTTCATCTCTTATTTTTCCTCGCAGTTTATTTTTTGAGGAAACCTAATTGGTAGTTCTGTGTGGTTTCCCACAGTCTGAATTTTACTGATTTCAACTGTGTAGTGTTAAGTAACCTGTTCCTCTGTCCTCTGTATTTTCTTTAGATTGGTAATTGGATTTAGAGACTGGATCTAATTCTTATTCTCTCTTTCTTTTTGCAAGATTACTCCATAGGTGTAGGCTTCTGTTTGATATTTCTCCCTGCTTTGCTTATAGCCTCCAGGCTTCAGGCGCTGTCACAGCAACTGCTTTGCTTAACCTCTCCTGGACAAGTGCATTTTATGCTCCTGGGTTGGCTTTGTTCTAGGTTCTGTTGTAGATAACTCAGTAAGGACAGAAGCGCTGATAATCAATAAACATGTTAATAAAAAAAAAAGGAGGGCCGGCCCAGTGGCGCACTGGAGAGTGTGCCGCTTGGGAGCGTGGTGGCGCTCCCGCCGAGGGTTTGGATCCCATGTGGAGACCGGTTCCCGCTCACTGGCTGAGCACGGTGCGGGTGTGACACCGAGGGTTGCGATCCCGTTACCGGTCAGTAAAAAAGACAAAAAAAAGGAATTAAAAAAAAAAAAATAAAAAAAGGAAAGTGTTTTGGAGCATAGGCTATAAGGCAGGTGCTGTTGTTGGTGCTTTACATGTGTTAATTTCCCTAATCCTTTTTGCAGTACCATTTTGGAGTAGCTGGTATGTAGCTCATTTTTCAGATGAAAAACTGAGGATTAAAAATTGAATATATTGCTCCAGGGCACCCAGGTTGTGTGTGGCTAAAACTTTTGTTTTGTCTGCTATGGCCAGCTATAGCTTTTAACTGTTTGATGCTGTTAATCAGTAGAACCTTGAAATTTTTTGGAATTTGTTGGCAATTACAGTATCTAACTTTTATAGAAGACAGGCTTCCTTTCCTGACTGGTTTTCTGCCTCCTAGTTTCTTTTATAAAGGTGTGATTGTGAAGTGGACCTGAGTACTACTATTAGTTGTATGATTCTTGAATCATGCTGGGATGGGGGGTACCCTTCATGTTGTTTTTCATGTAATGATTCCAGTTTGATTTTTCAGGGTTAGGAAAATATGCCAGAGTATAAAATACATCAAAATAAAATGTGCCCCCCCACCCCCGCCCACCAGTTTTTGTCTTTCATGCAGTTTTACACTTTTAGCTACTTCATTTATAGTGCAAATGGCATTCCCCAGGGTGCTTGTAGATGATTTAGAAAGTCAGGTAATACTTCAGGGATTATAAGGAAAAGCTTGCAGACCATGCTCTAGCTCTCTTCATGACTGATTTCTGCTCCCCAGAGGAAGCCACTTTTACTACTTTTGGTTATGTTTTCTGGTATGTTTTGTCTCTAAATAACGTGATTTTCTTGTTTCTTGATAATGACAAAATATTTTTATGTTTTGTTATTTGTTGAAAGTTTTTGCATTTTCTAAGAGAGAAGGGGACATGCTGGAAGGCAAAAGTTTGGTTTCACAGACATTTAACAACTGTCTGGTTTCCTTAGCTCTTGTGAAGGTATTTTCATGTACGGATGAAAAGTGATGAGCTTTGAGCACTGGGGAAGTGTATTCCATCATCTTGCTGACATCTGCCTACTCTTGCTTCTTGATGTTTATGTTTTACATAATAATACCTATTGATTTCCTACCTTGGTTGGAGTGAGTCTCCTTTACTAATGCCCTCTTCCTTCAGACCCACACCCGTTTCTTCCATTCTCCAATTTAAAGCTGAGCCAAGTAAAGTACTTTGATTGCATGTGCTTTTTTTTTTTTTACACAACTTTTTGTTTTATCCTGAAGTTAATTGCCTTATTTTTTTCCTCATCTGCTTGGTTTTCTTTGTATCAATCCTTGATTCAGCTGTAAACTGTGTTGGAAACTGTGAAATTACTGCCAGTGGGGTCAAACGTGAAGTAATCTCTCAGTTCCATTTTCTTTCATTCTTGGAGACATCCTTCCTGGGCCCTACATTATTCTGGACTGGTTTTATTTCTAGAACCTTTGTGCACCTGTATTCTGGGAATTCCCTTTGCCTCCCTTCCTGGGTTTTGTGTTTTCTGGGTTCCATGTTCCTTTCTTGGTTTAACTCTTATTTAACATGAGCACATCTAGTAGTTGCCCAAAAGTATAAATGGGAGGTGAATTTCTTGAGAACTGGCAGATTGTAAAATACCTTTTCCAGAGGTATTTTACAATACCTCAGCCCTCAGAGGTACCTGGAACCTCCAATTCCCGAGGCTCCGAGGGCTTCTTTAACAATCTGTTTCTTGTCTGCTCCCACAAAAGTAAAAACTCAGGTTTCAGCTTCCTCTGCTCATCTCAGTCACTTTGTATATCTGCTTTCCATCTTCTAAAATTCTGTTGACATATCTTATCTGCTGGCCTGTCCCCTCCAATTTTTTTTGTTTTTGTGGACTTGTATCTTTTTAATATTTCATTTCTTTATGTCATTTAAGTGTGGTTTTGGGAGGTAGCAGAAATTAACTCATGTTCAATCACTGGATTTAGGTTTTTAAATAGATAAAAATAAAATTCACAATATTATTACGGTACTCACATTTGATAAGGACTGCAGCCATAATAAAATTGTACTTTTTTTTTTGTCCTGACAGCTGCTGGGTCGAACTTCAGTTATATATAACTGAAGAGTAACCTTTGGGTAAGAGGTTAAGCTTACCCAAAGTCATTCAGCAGTTTAGTAATGGAGCTTCAGGCATAGCCAAGGTCTCCTTGTGTCTACAGTTGTTCTCTCTACTCTGTGCTCTTTCGCTGTTAATGGAGTTGCCAAGTGAAGTTTTTTTGGAGAACTCAGGAAGCCTGCCAAGTTTTGTAGCTAAAGGGATGTCCTGTAGCTTTTATATATTCGTATCTTGAGCCCTGAAGGTAGACAAAGCTTAGGTCTTCCAAAAATAGTTCAATAAATGTGTCAACATTTTGAAATACTATTGAAAAAACAAGGAAGTTGAAGTCCTATGAGATTATTGGAAAATGATGCCAAATGCCTTCACAAGTATTTGAAAAGCAAATGTGGCAGTGGTTATATGCTAGACAATGATTCATATTCAGCCTTTGCTTTTGGAGCCAATTTTTATTATGATAATCTTTTACTTTTTCCTAGTACACTCTGTTTAATTGCTTCTAGCAAGATTTTGATAGAAAAGCTGCAAAATGGACATCTTCCTTGAAAATTTTTCTTTCTTTTTTTTGGCGGTTGGCAGGTACAGATTTTGAACCCTGGACCTTGGTGTTATTAAATGCACCACACCCTAATCAACTGAGCTAGCCAACCAGCCCCGAAAAATTTTCTTTAATCCACTTCTTTTAAGGAGAAAAAGGAAAACTTTTTTTTCCTCAACAATGTGGATACAAATTGAGTGTGGTAGAGGTTAGAGTGTCAAGTAATGAGTTGGGTCTGTCTGCTGACAAAGAAATCAAGAGTTTATCCATGAGCTTGTAACTAGAACTGTTTTTGGATTTTGGCCATTAAAATCAACATCAGTAAAGCCTGAGTCTTAATTTCCTTAATGCCAAGATTGTCTGTTTTAAATTGCACACATATGGGAATGTGAATACATTTGTCCTTCTCTTACCTCCCCCAATCTAAAAACAGTAAAATAAAGGTATGTTGAAGATATTCTTAACTTTTGTAGCTCTGCCATGAAGAGCTGTAGATGTGGGCTGCATATGTAGTGCAGATGTGGCTCCGAACTAATTGAGGCCAGTTCACTTTTATCTTCGGTGCTACAAGCTTAAATTGAAAGACTCAAGAGTGGATTCTAGAACATTCTATAGATCTGCGAACTATGTATTACTTGCCCTGTGCAGCACACGTAACAGTGAAAGATAATGTGGCTCTTTTTTAAGGACCTTATTTCTTTTTGTTAGATTTTTTAAAGCCGTATTTGTATTGTATCTGATTATCTATTGAAGTGGTTTTTTGGAGGGAAGAATATACCATTTATCAGTTATTGAAAAGTGTTTTTTTTTTTTTTAAACTTCTTATTGTGGAAAATCTGAAATATATTCAGAAGTAGAGAAAATAGTAGTTAGTATAATGAACCCCATGTACCCTCACCTAGTTTCAACAATTACCAGGACATGACCAGTCTTGTTTCATCTGTACTTCCCTTCCACTACTTGATTTTCCTCTTCCGCCAGATTATTTTGAAGCAAATTCTAGACTTCATATACATTTATTTGTAAATTAGTGAGATTCTCCTTCCCCTCTTTTTTGGCATTACTTCCTGGTCTCCAAGATAAAGTTTATGTTTATTATTGATTTTGTAGAATAACAGAAAAGTTCATTTATGACATATTTGGTTATCATGTTTTTGGAATAAATATCTGAATATTGTTTTGGTCACTGAAAGCCATTTCACCTAAGTGCAGCATTGTGGACAGAGGGAATGCTTTAGCTAGAGCTAAAAACAATAAACAAAAAAAAAAAAAAAAGAAAAATATGAAGGTATTTGACAATGTTCATGTAAAAATAGAATCAAAAGATGATACTCATCTTTCCATGAACTTTTTGAAGATCCCTCGTACAGCAAGAAACCTTAACAATTTTTAAACCCAGTTTGAACTAATCTTCAAATTCTAGTAGATTCTCAAGGTAATGTTGATATATAATTTTTTTTTTTAATGGCTCCTGCCTATGTTTATACTAGGTCTTTTTTTCCAAAATATTTTAACATTTACTTGTACATATTTTTGGTGTACAATATGTTGTTTCAATACATGCGTATACTGTACAATGATTCACTTAGGTTAGACAGCATAGTTTTGTACTCATTAGTCTACCACTTTTCTTCCCCTTTGCCAAGATTTTAATGTTTTTAGATTTTTCTTTTTTCTCCCCTCCCTCCCTCTTTTCCTTCTTTCTTTCCTTCTTTTGCATGGCATAGTTCAGTGGCAATATGTTGGAACTATACCAACCGAAATATTTTTTTAGCTGACTGAATTTTAATGGAGCTACATAGTCATTATAAAATCAAAGCCATTTACCATGTGTGTGGTTCTGTCTGGCAGTGTAAAGGGGAAGGTACATGCCTTAAATATTGTTCATATACTAGTTTAGAAATCATTATGTAAATTGTTGGCATTATAGCTGCAGCTGACAATCACTTAATAGTTGAAGTGCTTTTCCTAAATAACAGGCATGAATTCTTGTTAGATATCATTTATTTTATATTTCAATTTGTACTTTCAAATAACACAATTTTTTAATATAATTCTTTTCCAAAGGCATTACATATTGACTTATAAAATATTGATAATAATAGGTACCATTTCTTGAATACTTAGTACGAGTAAGACACTGTTCTGTTAGCACTTTTACATATATTTATTCATTTAATATTCAGAGTAACTCTATGTGGTAGGTAGTTATACTGGGTAAACTGTAAGAAAACTGAGACATTGCAAGTTTAAGTAACTGGCTCAGGATGACTCAGCTAATTAATGGCAGAGCAGGGGCTTGAACTCAGGCTGTCTGTTTCCAGAGCCTACAGTCATAACTACTGTCCTCTGTTATCCATAAGAATATATAAACTCCTTCAAACCCTGTTTCTATTTGCATTCCCCTCCCCAGAAGTAACTATCTTGAACAAGAGCCAATACTATGCTGTTGCATCAGGGTATAATTTGATCACTGGGCTGTAGTTTTTATTCAGAAACTTGAAAGCAGTTAATAAGATTCTACTTATGTTCCTTTACTGTCTTTAGTTATAAAGGAGAAAGGGAGAAAATGGAAGTATGTAAGGTGGTTACTGCTAATGCCTATCTTCCATCTCCTGTACTTTTAAAAAATGCCATGTTGAGTCCATCTGGAATGTTGATGTCACAAAGGAGTAGTTGAAGCCAACAGTTCAAAGTACCACTGGATGGTGAAGATTTGTATCTCCAGTTGAGTACCTTGAAGTGGAAGGTGTATTTTTGGAACACTGGCCATCATTGGTCATTACTACAGAGTATAGACTTTTGTAGGAGTTTGTCTTGCATCTATAGTGGTTGATATTTTAACAAACATGGTATGTGATACTATTTTCCTTCCTTTTTTCTAAAAGAAGCAGAGAGTAGAAAGAAAATTGTTTTAGCCTGAAGTCCTAGTCACAAGTCCACTAATTACTAAGTGTGACATTGGGTAAGTGATGTTGCTTCTTATGTCTGTTTTCTCTTAAGCAGTTCTGATGCCCTGAAATAAGTCCTAATTCATGTAAGATGTCTGTGGCTCATTCATTTGTCTCTGTTTGTGGAGAAAGTGATTTAAAGTGCCCTTTCTTATGGGGAAGACATGGATAGGATTTTGGTAAAACATTTG
This sequence comes from Galeopterus variegatus, assembly GCF_000696425.1. Taxonomy (NCBI): domain Eukaryota; kingdom Metazoa; phylum Chordata; class Mammalia; order Dermoptera; family Cynocephalidae; genus Galeopterus; species Galeopterus variegatus. The sequence goes on along the minus strand of NW_007727164.1, from coordinate 288,431 downwards.
ATAAAGCTTTCATGGTATCTTTATAGCAACTTTTTTTTTTTTTTTTCCTTTTTGTCTTTTTTCGTGACCGGCAACGGATCGCAACCCTCAGTGTCGGGCCCGCACTGGACCGGGACCGGCAACGGGATCGCAACCCTTGGTGCTGCGCCCGCACCTCGCTCAGCCAGTGAGCGGCCGGTCTGTATGTGGGATCCGAACCCTTGGCGGGAGCGCCGCTGCGCTCTCAAGCGGCGCACTGTAGCAGTGTGCCACCGGGCCGGCCCTATCTTTATAGCAACTTTGAAAAAGAAAAATAACTCTTTAGTAAAGGGAGGTCTGTGTTAATGTTTGTTACTGAAATTTTAACCTCAGTCATCTCCTATTCTCAACACATGAGAGAGTACTTCAAAAAGTTCATGGAAGAATAAAATTAAAAGATAATGCAAATCTTTCCATGAACTTTTTGAAGTACGCTTGTATTTTTGCCAGTGATTTTTATAATGACAAGCAAGGACTGCTTATCAGATTTACAGATTTTACTGAAGTTTTTAGGGAAACTTAATCACCTTTATACAGATTGTCTTGTTAGCTACAAAGTGGGCTGAAATAAACATGAAAATTGTTGGAAGTAAAAGTTAAGTCCACTTTATTATAACCTTCCTGAAAAGACTTTGGAATAAGTTGAGATTTTGATGACATAGCTTCTAAAACAGTTCGTGCAACTGGGGCCTTATTTTCAGTGTAAAACTTTATTATAAGGTGATGGGTGCCTTTTATTCCTCAGTACAAGGCACATTCTTCTTGTGGTTTCACCACTCCAGTGAAATTGCTCTTTTCCAGATAGTTGGTGGCCCAGTTGTCAAATCTATTGAACACATTTTTCCCTGTATTATTTTTGATGTTGTTGACCAACCACATTGTCTTTAAAACTTTCTCCTGACACCTTATGGCTCTTTGTTCTACCTTTTCTTCTGTTCTTTGCAGATTCTTGTCCTCTGATTATCCCTTCAGTTTTCCCTGTTTCCCAGGGTCTTTCTCCAGCCTTTGATTCTTAGCCCTGAGTAATTTTGTCACCCAAGGCTTTACCTACTATCATAATCTGTTAACTCAGATTTCCCTCCAGGCCCTTTTCTCTTGAGCTCTGGATCCTTAGAGATTTAGCAGAATCTCTAAAAGACTCTCGAAGAAAGTTTTTACATGAATATATGAAATATTTTGTGCAAATGTGGGCTGTAATTAATTATTCTGTGTTGACCTGGAATATTTAAATATGATATTTTAAGGAGTATGTAGGATGTACTAAGTGTACACAGTATTTATTCAATAAAGTGAAGCTTTGACAAACTGAAACCATGTCTATGAAGGGTGACTGGGATGTGATGTGAGGAGAAACTATAGCACATCAGAAAGTAGCTGAAGTAGCTGAAGGGGTAAGACCTGGAGTGGGCAACTTGTTGAGAGCTAGCTTTTGAGTACTGGTTCTTTTTTTGACAAAACACTGAGAAATGGATTTTACATCTTGACCCTTTTTTCATTATGGACATCTATGGGTGTGTATATATGTGTGTATGTGAATAACAGAAACAAGTTACACCAATTAGTCTTACCACAAGTGCAGTGCACTCTGAGATTTTCTTTTCTATGTAATATTAATAATAATAAAATGCCAGTAAACAATCAGTCCACTAACTTGATTTCACAACTCACCAATGGACTGTCATCTGTATTTGAAAAACTCTTTTCCCTTGGATAAAACTAAGAGATTTGGATAAGGGAAGTTTCCTACCTGATATGGAAGAACTTTTTATCAGCTGGAGCAGGTGGAGAATGAAATGGGGCTGCCTTAGAAGGGAGTGCTTTCCCAAAGTTTGTAGGACCCAGGCAAGAGGCTGTTAGAAGGTGGGAGGAGGATTTGCTGGGTGGGAGATGGGACTTTGTACTTTACAAATCTAAGATTTTATGATTCTCATTTTGTGACTTGCTGAAATTTAAAGTTGGTTAAAGTTATTTAAAGATGAAAAATATTAATTCTTAATTTTATTTCCCACTATTCTACTTAAGTCAGAAATATCTTACTGTTCTTTTTAGATGTTAATTTTAAAATTTATTCTTAATTAAAATTTTCTATTTTGTATGCTGTTATTTCCATTATTACCTTTATTGTTTGCATTTTCATCATTTCCTTTTTTTTTTTTAACAAAAACTTTATTTAGAAGGTTTTAAACGTATATAAAACTAAACTGAATGGTATTATTACCCACCACCCCTATGCATTCATGGCTGGCCTTGTTTTATATATATCCCTGTTCACGTCACCCCCTACTGTATTATTTTGAAACAAATGCCAGGCATTTCATCATTCTATCTACATATGTTTTAGTATGTATCTGTAAAAAATAAGACGCTTGAAAAAAATCACAATACTATTACGTCTAAAAAAATTAACAGTAAATCCTTAATATTTATATATTCTCTCTGTTCAAATTTCCAATCATCTTTGTTTTCTCTCAAAGTTTTTTGTTCGAATCAGAATCCAAATTAGGTCCACACATTATAATTTGTGGAAGTTCTCTTTAATTCTCTTTACTCTTTAGGTTCTGCCCCCTTTTTTCTTCTACATTTCTTTGCAATTTATTTATTTTTTAAGAAGTTGAGTTAGTTGTTCTATATCATTCTCACAATTTTTATTTTGTTGATTTCATCCCTGTGGTGTAGTTTAACCTGTTCCTCCATCCTATAAACTGATAGGTATTTTAGAGGCTTTTTATTAGCTTCCAGTTCAATTTTTCTTTTTTTTTTTTTTTTTGCCATTAATACTTCATTGATTTCATTATTTCTTAAAGTTCACTCAAGGAGTATACCCAGACTGTTTTTTGATCTAAGCCAAATTCCCCATACAAACAGATGGAATCACTTAGAAATTCGGGAAGGTAATAATCCTCTGCAAACACCAGATCCAAATACAAATTACATAAGAGTTTCTAGTCCAGCTTCATTTCCAAAAAAGAAAGAGAAAAAGCAGCTGTCTTAGTAATCTCTATAGACCACAAACCAGGTTTTCAGTTAAAGTGAGACATTTTACAGTAAAATCAGTTTGATTTTTCTACCACAATGATGGAAACATTTCAGTTTTGCTTGTTAACTTTACCACCCAGTAAGGAAGTATCCTTAGTGACTACTTTTTTTCCTTCTTCTTCCTTGGCAGTTGGACGTAGAAGGATAAAAGTGGGAAGATTGCAAGTCGGAAAGCAACCAATATATGTGGGAAATCAAAAGTGCTCTGGTCCTTTGAAGGATATTTGTAATCTTTTTTTTTTTTTTACTATTTATTATGGATATTTTCAGATGTAGAAATAGAGAGGACAGTATAATGAACATCCATATCTCCACCACCGAGTTTTTTCCCTCATGTTTAGTAAACTTTTTAAGAGATGGGGATGGAGTCACACTGCTATTTGCTGGAATCCTTTCTTTTTTTCATTTGTTATCAGGCTTGTGGCAGAGGCCTTATGTCTTTTTCCTTTCTTTTGTCAATGCTGGTAAATCTATTGCTAGTTTTTATTTTATTTAATAAGGTTGATGTTCATTTTGTTAGGCAGTAGGTGAAGAAGATTTTTATGATTAGGTGAAGATGCTGTGATTAGGGCTTATTCTCTGTCTTATTGTATTTCTTTAAAAGAATACTTTTTATGATGGAAGCATATATTCATACATAGAGTAGAATGATGAGTACTTACGTACCCATCTTCTACCTAATTACCAACATATGGCCAATTTTGTTTCATCTGTGTACTCTCCAAATCCATGTCCCCCATCCTGTTTCATGCTGGATTGTTTTAAAGCAAATCCCAGATATTATGTCATTTCATTCATACCTGTTTTTATGTCTGTGATGGGTAAGCCCTTAAAAAAAATTAAGAATACAACACTGTTGTCACATCTAGAAACCTTAATACAGTCATGTGTGGTATAATGACATTTTAGTCAAGGATGGACTCCATGTATGTTATAAGATTATAATCCTATAAGATTATAATGGAGCTGAAAAATTCCTACTGCCTAGTGACATTGAAGCCATCAGAATGTAGTAGCATAACACATTTCTGAAGTAAGAGGAGTAGGCTATACCCTCTATCCTGGGTGTGTAGTAGGCTGTACCATCTAGGTTTGTATAAGTACATTCTGTGATCACACAGTGACCAAATGATCTAATGACGCATTTCTCAGAAGTATTGCTGTTGCTAAGTGATGCATGACACTTTCTTTAATGTCATCAAATATTTAATGAGTGTTTATATTTCTCCAGTTGTCTGATAAATGTTTATAGTTAGTTTTTTTCTAGTTAGAATCCAAATAAGATCTATATTACATTTAGTTGATATGTCTCTTGAATAGTTTATTTCTCTTTTTCTTTTAATTTATTTGCTGAGAAAACTGTGTAAAATTTCCCATGTTCTGGATTTTGTTGATTGCATCCCTGCTTGTGGTGATGTTTAATATATTTCTCTCTTCTGAATTTCCTATAAATTGGTAGGTTGGTAGATCTGAGACTTAATTGGATTAAAGGTTTGATTGGAGGCATGGGGTGGGTTAGAATTCTTCATAGTTGTTGGTGTTTATTTCTCATTGCATATCAAGAGATAAAGGTGTATGGTTGGCTCTCTCTGAGATGAGGATTGATGAGTGCGCTCAGGTGTTTTCAGCCAGCTTGATCCGTCCATTATAAAGTTTCCCATCAGGCTTTCGCCTCATGGTCTTTAGCAGTCATCTTTGCTTAGATACATTATTTCATTACATTAACTTTTTTTCGCATTTTTTTTTTTCTGAAGTAATTTAAAGTAAATTATGGAACTCACATTTCATCACTAATTTTTTTTATTAGGTATTTGTAAAAAATATGGACATTTTCTCATTTAACCAGAACACTATTATTATATATAACAATCAATTTTAAATAATTCTCTAATATTGTCTAATATCCATGCCGTATTAAAATCTCTCCAGTCATCCCTTGATGTTTTTTAATAGTGTGTCAAACCAGTAGCACATATTGCATTTAGTTGTGGTTATGTCACCTAAGTCTCTTGTACTCTAAAATAGTCCTCCTCCTTTCCCTTTTCATTCCCTTTTTTTTAAAAAATTTATTTATTTTTTTGTCTTTTTCCGTGTCCGGCAACGGATCGCAACCCTCAGTGTCGCCCCCGTACTGGACTGGGACCGGCAACGGGATCGCAGCCCTCGGCGCTGCCCCTGCGCCCCGCTCAGCCAGTGAGCAGGAACCGGTCCGCATGTGGGATCCGAACCCTTGGTGGGAGCGCCGCCGCGCTTCCCAAGTGGCGCACTATAGCAGTGCGCCACCGGGCCGGCCCTTCATTCCCTTTTATGACAGTGACCTGTTGGAGAGATGCATGATGTGGCTTAATGTCTCACAGAATCTTAATTTTTCTAGGTTGGTCTGATTGTTTGTGTGTGGTGGTATTTAACTTACTCTATAAAGTAGAATTTAGGTCTGAAGTCTTTATTAAATTCAGAATAGATATTTTTAGAAGAGCATTTAATAGTCAGTTAGTATACTTTAAATTGCATCACATTAGGAACCACATAATGTAGTCATCTCACTGTTAGTGAAGCTAAGAGTGATTAAGGTGTTGACAGATCGCTCCACTGTAAAATTATGTTTTTCCCTTTGTTACCAGCATATAATCTGGGAGGAGTGAGACTTTGGTGCCATACAGATATCTAGTTCTTTATCAGTCTTTCACCTAATAATATTATCCATTGGTGATTTTACGTGAATCAGTTATCTCACTGGGAGTAGCAAAATAGTAATAAAATGTGATTTTCCAAGAAATTGTGGTAAAATACACATCACATAAAATTTACAGTCTTAACCATTTTTAAGTGTACAGTTCAGTAGTGTTAAGTACATTCACGTTGTTATGCAACCAATCTCCAGAACTCTTACAACACTGAAACTCTATACTATCCTAAAATGGGATTTTTAAGTTTTATTATTCCTTCAACTTTGTTAGCTTGCAATTTTCTGTGCGAAATAGCTTTCCCGCATAAATGTGTGCTGTTTAGTTACGAAATACAGCATTTTATTTCAAATGCATGATAAATACTTAATTTTTCCTTTTACCAAATTTCAGAATAAGTTGTTGGTATAATAGTGATCTCAAGTTTGTTTTTTTTTTTTGGTCAGTATTTCTTTTCTGAGTATTGCTATTGACTTAAGGATTTTTATATACTCCTTGTATTTCAATCAATTACAGTCATTCTTTTTGGAGTTCAAATTGTCCCAACTTTGGCCACCCCCTTCAAACTGGCTCCTGTACAACACAACCTTATTAGGTTTGAAAGGAAGGAATATGTTTAAAGGCAATAAGATTTCGTTTGGAGAACAGTGTCAAATGTCCGTTAGCCATAGCACAAATAGCACGTACATTATAGAAAAGTGCCATAGAGCAGAGTGAAACTTCGGTACTAAGGCCGTAATTTATCAACATATGGAAAAACAGGTTGAAGTTAGATGATCACTAAGCCCTCTTCTCATTTTATGGTCTGTGATATTTTGCCACCTATAAAACTGTTTAACCATTTGATTATTATTGGAGCAAAATATTTCAAGAGTTTGCATGTTCTCAGATTTTGTCTTAAACAGCATCTTAAATACTTTTTTCCTATTTAGATAGTCAGCTTCCTGGGCTACGGATTAAAGGAGTGTGGATGTGGAAATGCAAGATTTCTAACGTATTTTGCAGTTATAAAGTCCATCCTTGGAGGAAGTGAGAAGGGGTTTGCATCCTAATCTTTGCCTTTTATTCCACCATAACGTTGCTACACATTCTGCATAGAGAAGGTCAACCTTGTAATGCTGGATCAATAAGCAGCTTCCTTGTTTCCAGCAGACAGCTTTATTTCCTCTGATTTAGGTAAACAGATGAAGTTTCATCAAGAGTTGAAATGTATAACTGAATTTGTGAACTATTTTGTAATGGAATACTATTATAATACTTCTGTCATTTTCCAAACCACTGGGAAGTCACTGTCTGACATTTTAAAAACCATATTGGTTTTGTTAATTGCCTTTTCTCCCCTAACGTAGTTTCATATGGATAACGTTCATTTCATAAGCAATAGTTCTTTTCAGTTTTGTAGGTTTTCTTTTCCAGAATAATTGTGGCTCAGTTTCATCCTTATGCCCCCAATAGTCACTATCATGACAATTTTGTTAAGTAGTAAATATAAATTGCCAATTTTTAAATACTTTGAATACTTAATGTTGGGCAGCAGTACAAATAATACAGCTGCATACTGTACTAATAAAAATAAAATGTTGTGATTTGAAAAGCCATTTCTTCTCCAAGAATAGAAAGAAGTATTATAGAATTCTACATTTATTTACCAATGAGTTAAGCTTTGGACTAAATAAAAGATTATACTGTATTTTAGTTAGCAGTATTCCATTTCATTGTAAGTCATGGTTGGTTTCTAAACTAACTTTATAGTATTATTTTTACAACTATAAGAAGCCATTAATTATTTTAAAAGAAACAGCACTTGAAAAATATGTGAAATTGCATTAATTGCAGACATTCTGAATAGTGTTATATCTAGTAAATAAACTTATTCTATGAATTGTCCAAATGGTGACAGCAACTACAAAAATTAGATTCTCCATTTCGGTCCCATTCATGATATTAATGAATTGTGAATTAGTGTAGTTTAAATCTGTACTGGATTGTTCCATGTAAGACCCTAGAGGCTCAGTGTTTCTTATATGAGAAATACTATTGTATGTAGAGAGATAGTTATTTTCTACATCACTGTACAAAAACTTTGAGGCATCTTACAGGGAATGTATATGGTCAAATTGCTTAAGTAAAAACAAATCAGGGTCAAGTAAATTAAAAATAAAAATAAAATATTAAAATGAAGATCTAGCCTCCACATACACAACTGTCGCCTAACATACATTTTTACTGATATTCTGTTTATGTGTATTTTTGTGTATATATTCATATGTTTTTTTGTCTTTTTTTTAAAGAACATAATGCTTGATAAAGCCATTACTCTTTCTTGAAATGTCTGCCAGAAATTATTGAAGATTTTTTCCCTTGAATATAATGCTTAAATATTTTGTCTTTTAAAAGGATAAAGATGAATAACATTTTTGTAAAACTAAAATTATAATAATTAATAGTTGAGACTGATTTTTTTTCTTAAATAATATGCATTTATGTGCTCTTGAGCCCATTCTTTCAAACCGTGGGTGCTGTAGAGCCCATTCTTTCAAACCGTGGTTCCTGTCAAAGTCAAGGTTGTGAAAGTCTTTTCTATATCCCACAAGTAGAGTTAATACCCTTGTCTTTTATGTCTCCCAAGAAATTTAATGGCACTTATCGGGTTGGATTTTAAATCCTAAAATGTCAATTTTTTTTTTTTCCTTTTTGTCTTTTTTTGTGACCGGCAACAGGATCGCAACCCTCGGTGTTGCTCCCGCACCTCGCTCAGCCAGTGAGTGGCCGGTCTGTATGTGGGATCCGAACCCTCGGCGGGAGCGCCGCCGTGCTTCCCAAGCGGCGCACTGTAGCAGTGCGCCACCGGGCCGGCCCTAAAATGTCAATTTTTCCTACTGATGTAAATTTTTCCAAGGCAGCAACCCTATCTTATTTGTGTATTCCCAGTGATTGGCGTATAGTAAAGCATTGTCTAGATGTTTGTGGAAAGACTGAAAACCAGTAAATGAAATGAAAGTTTTAACAAAGTTTGGACTGTAAAATTTTTCGATATAAGCAAATATATTAACTGATATTGATAATCTTGTTATTGTACAGCAATTTCTGAAGTGCTGTAATAATGTGAATTGACTTTGAATTCCTATTATTTAGTTGAATTTGAAACAGATTCTTGAATGGAGAACATGGAGATGGTCAGCTGATAACTTCTGCATTTCTTTTTGTTTTTAAAAAGATTTTAACATAGTTGATTGTACATATCTGTGGGGTACATATGAATATCATTATCTGTGAATTTCTGCTTTTTTACCCAACACTGATTTACCCATCTTTACTTCCTTCGTGTCCTTCTCAGTGGAAAATGTGGCCTCCTTTCAGTCTGTGGAAAGTAAGCTTCTCCCATCTATACCCTAGAATTCTATCTCATTACTTCTGGCCTACTCTGTGATGTCCTATAAATTAACCTGTAACTGTTCCCTATGTTTTCCCCCCTTTGTCTAGACAATAGTTCTGAATCCTAGCTGTGCCATTAGAATCATCTGGGGATCTTAAAAAAAAAAAAAGCCTGAACCTCAACGCAGGTGCTGTGGATTGAATGGTCTCCCAAAGTTGTTGAAGCTTAATCTTCATTCTTAACTGTTGAGGGTGGGAAAACCTATTATGGTAATTGAAACATGGGGAGTTGAATTGGTGATTAGATTGTGAGGACCCTGTCATAAGGCATTGTTTAATGGTGGTCATGGGTGTGGTTTTGGGGCTTTAAAAGGAGAGCACATGAAGAGCTATCTCCCTCTGCTCCACCATTCTGCCATGTGATACTCCCACATCACTGTCACCACAACAAAGCCTTCACCAGATTTGTTCTGTGGACTTTGGACTTCCCAGCTTCTGAAACTACAAGCAATAAATATTGTTTCTTTATAAATTACCCAGTTTCAGGTATTTATGTTGTAAGTAACAAAGATGGACTAATACGCCAGGTCAGTTGTATTAGAATCTTAGAATCATAGAATTGTAGAGTTGGAAGAGATGTAAGTTTTATTTTATGAAGGAACCGAGACCTAGAGACCTAGAGTTTTCCAAGCTAATGCTTCTAACTAATCTAGAGACTTGGGGCAAGAACTTGGGGATTTGTAAATCTTCATAGCTGCCATTTCCCCATCTTACCACCCCAGGATTGTTGAATCCCATCCAGTTTCCTAATTCGTTTTTATTTCCTTAATCTCCATTTCCTAATTTATTCTGCCCTCTATGGTGTTATTTTATCATGACCTTCTGCTCCTTCTGTTTTATTCCACTCACCTGCTCAATAACCTCTATTATAGCTCCCTTTTACTTATGGAGGAAGTCATATTAGCAGTTCATGCTCCCCCTCTCCCTCCAGCCTTCCCCTATACTCTAGCCAGAAGATTCTTCCCTGACTTCTGTATAGCTATGCGTTTTCAGAGTTTTAAGACATTCCGTAGACTATACCTAGAATTTCTTCCTCCTTTCACTTTGCCTACTTTGTTCCTACACCAGCTTATAAAATGTTAGCTTTAGATTACAGAGACCTTTTAATTAAGTCTTTTAACTTATAAATGAAAAAATTGAGGCCCTGAAATTTTATTTTATTTTATTTTTTTTCCTTTTTGTCTTTTTTACTGACCGGTAATGGAATCGCAACCCTCGGTGTTGCGCCCGTTCCGGGGACTGGCAACGGGATCGCAACCCTCGGTGTTGCGCTCGCACCGCGCTCAGCCAGTGAGCGGGAACCTGTCTCCACATGGGATCTGAACCCTCAGCGGGAGCGCCACCGCGCTCCCAAGCGGCGCACTCTCCATTGTGCCACCGGGCCGGCCTGAGGCCCTGAAATTTTAAGTGATTCCTCACTGCCCACCACCCAGGCTACAAAACAAATTAGCTTCAGCAGTTATGACTCACAGGGTCATAACTTTACTTTTCACAAGGTCTTTTTCTTTCAAGATGCTGCTGAGATTCTACTGTTTCCTTCAAACCTTCTCTGATCACCTCAGTTAGAGGGTCTACTCTGGCCTCCAAACTTTGGTGCCATTTATTGTATTGTGGCAGCATTTATCTTTTCTGTTGTAATAATAGACAGTGACATTGCTAACCTTTGAGTGCTTATGATGTGCGAGGCACTGGGCTAAAAAGCATATTTACCTCACAACCACACAACAGGGTAGATATTGTTATCCACATTACATAGAAAGAAGGAAACTGAAGTTTAGAAAGGTAAAGTCTTAAAAGTTCAGGGCTTAGATTTGAACTCAGGTTGGTCTGATCCCAGAGCCAGGCTCATGTAGCCTGTATTATAATCTTTTCATGTAAGCATTTTTTGTTTTCCACTGGATTTTAAGGCTCTTGATAACAATGAATAGGTCACTAATGTCTTTGTATCTCATACAACATCTGTCACAGAAGAGCTCAATAAATATTTGTTGACTTCAGTTGGAAAGATCATAACTTTTGACCACATTTTGAAGGTCAAGATGTTGCTGTACGGTGGGGAAGGAAGCAGAAGGTGACATACAAAGTTCAGGCATAGGATTAAATTTAGGCACTAGATCTAGGAAGGGGAAAAAGGTATGAGGCTGAAGTTTCTATGGAATGATTTGGACAGCAGGTTTGTGTAACTTTCCTTATTTCATGGTTGTAACAAGATATTATACATTTATTTACCTATTAGAGTTTGCAATAGCATCTCAGTTGCACATTGTCATTTCTGTCTTTTTTGTTGTATTTGGTGTTTTCTTTAAGTGGTACTGAAACTGTCTTTCAACAAGAGTATTAATAAATACCTTTCCATGTAAAATTGGTCTTTTTCTTTTTTTAAACTAAGAGAGGTTTGGATGCTTTTCTCAACTAAGATCTTGAACTTTGTCTTCTTAACTGAGCTTCCAACCTGGTAGGATGCTTAAACCTGCAAGTACATTTTGTTAAGGATGTGGGCTGTGTGAATGATTGTCCTTTTGTAGTTAGGCAGTTAAGTGTGAAGAATCTTTTGTCTCTTCTGCCTGTTAGAAAAGTGAAACCCTTAAGCTGTTTAGGCATATTGGTTTTCCATTTTTCTAGGATTTGAGTTTAGTCTTCTTTGTTCTTTGTAAATAACCCGCATAGAATATTGTGCTAGCTTAATTCTTCAGTGATAAGCAGTATGGGAATAAACCCAGTAGATTCAAGAGTTGTAGGGTGATCTTTGAAGTGTAGTTTTCAGGACATTTGAATAACCTTTTAAAAATGAATGCTGTCTATCACTTAAGAAGGAGAATAAGTCATATGTTCAAGTTAAACTAAGTGTGGGATGAGCAGTAGACTAGGAGATGAGACCTGAGTTGTTCTAGTCCTTATTTTATCATTAAGAAACTGTATGGTCTTGTAAAAGTAACTCTGAGCTTAATTTTCTTCATATCTAACTTTTAATGAATTGGATTATAGTGTCCTCCCTCCCCTCCAGTATGTTTACTCATCTCAGATACCAAATTCATAGTTTGTTTCTGGTAGATATTAAACCATAATTAACATTCCCCTTATTTGGTTGGAAAACAGGTCTCTAGTATCAATGGTATTACACCATGCAATGTATTCAGAAGCTGGCATGCTGACTTTATGGTTCACCACATTCGTTAGGGGATGTTGTAATAGTCTGTGCTTATGTCTTCAAGTAATTGTTGGTGACTATAGATTGAGCCCTTGTTTTATTTTTATTGTGGTCCAATATAGGTAAAAATACATTTAAAAGTACACCAAAAATACATAAAATTTACCATTTAACCATTTGTAAGTGTACAGGTCAGTGGCTTTATGTGTATTCACAATGTTGTGCAACCATCGCCACTGTCTATTTCCAGAAGTTTTTAATCATCTGAAACATAGACTCTAAGCTCATTGAATAATAACTCCTCCTTCCCATCTCTCCCCAGCCCCAGGTAATCTTGTTCTACTTTTTGTCTCTATGAATTTGCCTATTGTAGGTACTTCATATAAGTGGGATTATACAATATTTGTCCTTCTTTGTCTGGCTTATTTCACTTAGTATAATGTTTTCAAGGTTCATTTGTGTTGTAGCATGTGTGAAAATTTTCTTTAAGGCTGAGTAACATTCCATTGTGTGTGTATACTACATTTTGTTTATCCATTCATTTTTTGATGGACATTTGTATTGTTTATGCCTTCTGGCTGTTGTGAATAATGCTAATATGAACATTGGTTCTACAGTATCTGTTTAAGTCCTTGCTTTCAGTTCTTTTGGGTATATACCTAGGAGTGGAATTACTGGGTCATATGGTAATTCTTATATTTGTGAGGAACCACCAGACTCTTCTACAGTGACTGTACCATTTTATATTCCCAATAGCAATGTACAAGGGTCCCAGTTCCTCTATATCATTGACCACATTTCTTTTTCCTTTTCTTTTCTTTTAAATAATAGCCAGCCATCCTAATAGGAGGGAAGTTGGTAACTCATTGTGGTTTTGATTTGCATTTGCCTAATGACTTAATGATGTTGAGCATCTTTTCATGTGCTTATTGGCCATTTGCATATCTCCTTTGGAGAAATGTTTATTCAATCCCTTTGCCTACTTTTGAATTTTTTTTTTTTTTTTTTAGTGGTTATTAGCCCTTGATTTTTAAATGTAACATGGAATAAGGGGGTACCATTATAAGGGAAGCATACTTAACTCAACATTGGTATATATTATGTGACCTTGCAGTTATTATTTTGTGGGACTGGTAGATAAGAAAATGTCCTCTTTCATATAGTTTCTCATAATACCAATTCTTCTGTGACTTGAGAGATGAAGTGATATAGTAAACAGAATTCAGGATTTAAGTTTCAAGACCTGAGACCATGCTTTGAGCAAGTTAACCCAGCAAGTGAACCTAACATGTAATATCCTAGGATGATGGTTGCCCACTACTGGCTCTTGACCTTAAAATATGAATCTGAAAGCACTTTGTAAACTGAATAGTCCCATTTGTTATTTTTTACTTTGTTCCACTGAGATATTGTGACTTTCTGTGCAAGCCAGTTTTTGAGTCATGAGAAAAAGAAAGTTTATGTAGCACTTGTCTTCAAAGGAACCAAGATTATTTCATTTATTTCCCTTACATTCTCAGGAGCTGAAAGGAGGAAAATGCTACTGTATTTTACGGACGAAAGAAAATGAAGGAAGGATGAAACCCTGGCACTGTTCCTTAGCTTTCTAAACCACTATACCAGTCCCTCTTTAAGACTTCATTGTGTTGTCCTAAGGCTGTTTGTGTGTCCTTGATAATGATAATTTATAGGACTCTGATATGTAAACTTTTGTATTAGTCCCTTTCAGTTGCTTATAACAAAATACATGGAACTGGGTAATTTATAAAGAAAACAAAATTTATTGCTTACAGTTTCTGAGGCTAGGAAGTCCAAAGTCCAGGTAACACATCTGGTGAGGGTCTTGGTGGTGGTTACAGCGATGGCAGGGTTATCACATCACGAAATGGCAGAGCAGAGAGAGACAGACTTTCCTCTTCCTTTTTTTTTTTTCCTTTTTGTCTTTTTTACTGACCAGCAACGGGATCACAACCCTCGGTGTTGCGCCCGCACCGCGCTCAGCCAGTGAGCGGGAACCGGTCTCCACATGGGATCCGAACCCTCGGTGGGAGCTCCGCCACGCTCCCAAGTGGCGCACTCTCCAGTGCGCCACCGGGCTGGCCCAACTTTCTTCTTCTTTTAAAGCCCTCAGAACCATGCCCCTTACCACCATTTCCATTCATTACTGCAGGGTCCTACAATCCAATCACCTCTTCAAGGCTCCACCTTTCAATTACCATAATAGGATTTCCCACCCTCTTAACAGTCCCAGTGGGGGCCAAGTTTCTAATACATAAAACTTGGGGGACACAGTTCAAGCTTCAGTGAGTTTTGGGGAGACATAATTCAGTCCAGTACAACTTAGTTCATGGGTTTATCTGGTAAGCATTTGAAGAGTGGTTTTCTCTTCAACTGTGTTTTTAGGGACATCTTTCTCAGAATTGAAGTCATCTTGAGATTTACTAGGTAGTTTAAACAAATACCTAGGCTTCCTTTTGCTTTTACATCCTGGTTTCTTTGGAATAAGTGTCCTTTGTGGTATACTACACCCTTCTTAAGATGTTTCTTGGGCATTTGAAGAAGAAAGTGTTATTTTCTACCAATGTTAACATTAAAATAGCAATTTTTTTCTACTTTTTTTCTAGCTCATTTGTGTACTTTGTTAAATGCTGCCTTCAGAATTGGAGAATGGTTGAGATAGAAAACATACATTATCTGACTGCATGGTCAAAAGCTTTATTTTATTTATTTGTTTATTTATTTATGTTATATATTATTTTGGTGTGTGTGTGTCTTTTACTTTTAATTTTTTTATGGAAACATAGTTGATTGTACATACCTGTGGGGTACAGAGTTCAATATCAATACCTCTGTGCAATATGTGATGCTCAAATCAGTATAATTAGTATATCAACATTATACAATGTAATTGTTTTTCATGGCTCTTTAACAATTCATCCCTTACTCCCCTTTGGAGGCCTCCCCCTTTCCCACCTCTGGTAGCCTCAGCTCTGTTCTCTCCTTTTCAAAAGGTTCATTTTAGAGTAGATGTAATTACTATCTCACAGGTTGGATTATTTATTTATTTTGGTTGTAAATGTTTACAGTTCTACTGAATTTTCAGGTAGTATGTTTATAAATTTTTTGTGTGGTAATTCATGTAACAGAAAAATTGAATGAAGAAATCAAGAATTTTGAATTGTAACTTTGGCTAAGAGTTGGATTTAATTTATTGTTAGTAAAATTTCCAGCAAATTAAACAAGATAATTCTAATACTTAGAGCTTAGCATGTATTCTTTCAACCTCCTTATTGGCACAAACCTCTTCAATTGAATTTACTAACTGTATATTTGATTATCTTGGAGCCATTTTGGGTACCTAGTCAGCTTTTTCTATGGCTTTTTTTTGTTCATTGTTATCACTTAAGTAGCTTACTCTATTAAGGGCTTTTATTTAAAAAAAACTTTTATATATTTTCTCATTCTTACCTGTTTGTTTGCTTTTCTACCCATTAGTCTAAATGGACATTTAGGTAAATCTGCTTTGTGAGTCCTTAAACCAACAATTTGATCATTTTGACTTTTTTGACGGTGCCTACAGGATATCCAGCAATGTGGATTACATTTTAATACTCTCTCCCATTTTGTATAAGCTTATTAATATGTTAGAGCCCTTTGTACCTCTTGGAGGAACTCATTTAATGTATTAGAAGCTGTTACTGTATACATGTAATTGTGTTTGACCACAAGTGCCTTTTTACAAGACGAGCCTGGTAGTAGAGCCATTATATAAATGATTCAGATTAAGAAAATTGTTTAATACTGAGGTATGTGCTTGAGAAATTTTCTATTTAGATATGCAGTGCATTTTAATGAGATACTGTTACAAAGCTTACATAAAAATGATGTATCACTAACTTTCTGCTTTCTGCAGAAGATACAGCAGACTGTTAGCCAAGTCCTGGCCTTTTTGTCAATTGAGAAATACTTTCAGTAAAAGCCTGTTGATATAATTTTGGCACTTTAAAGAGCACCTGCTCAAGTAGTTGCTATTAAATACTTTGAAATCAAGGCTCTCAACGGCAGGAGGTTCAGACAGGAAGGAGGGCCATTGAGCCCAGCTGGGCTAGGAGAGGCCACACAGTACAGTGGTTAAGGAAGGGGTCAGGCCCTGTAGTCACACAGCCTTTGCCTCCTGCTGGCTTTGTTCTTGAGTTTTGTCACTCAGCTGAACCTCTGGTTTCTCATAGGGTTGCATAGGTCCTGGTAGGGTGGAACTGGTAGCAGAGCCCCGAACTTTTTGTTAAAGTAGTTGAAGAACTGCAAACAATGGTTCTGAATAGTTTTTAGTGTGTGCATGACTGTGAGTATACATGAGTTTGTGAATGGCTATGATCCACTTGTTTATCCTCATCAGAGCTTTGTAGTTCTTGTGCAGGCTGAGGGTGCTGCATGAAAAAAAACTAAAGTTCTCCCCTGAGGATTTCATTGTTGGATAAACAGCTCAGAACAATCAAATCTTGGTTCAGACTTAGGTATTGTGGCACCAACAGCTGTGGCCTATTAAAGATCGACTTTTGGCAGTTTGGTAGCAGTTAAATGTTACTGGAATGTTTAGGCAATTGCTTTGTAATTTGACAGGCATCTCTAAGTTTCCAAAGTATACAAAATCTAAGTCATCTTGACATGTGACTCACATTCAGGATTCCATGGGGAGAAATGAACTTTGAATTTCTGGAATTCATTTGGCAATTTAAAACTGGAGTTGTGATAACTCTAATTCCTTCTGCATGTTTAAAAAAATTTATTTCTATAGAATGAAATGGTAGATTGTAAATTCGGCTTTTGAAGGGACAGTAATTAATGAACTATTTACCCACATGATTCTTCAGAATTTGACTAGTGGAATTTACTAAAAATGCCTTTTCATAAATGTTCAAATGGAGTGGGGGTGACATTTTCAGGTTTTTGCAAAATAAACAGTAAACTGTTATACTTTTCAGTCCTAAGCAAAACAAGAAAGCCTAAGCATTTGCTTGATGCTTTTCCCAAGGGTAGCCCACCAAAGGAGGAAGTTATAAGGAGAAAAAGTCATGGATTTCCTTACCAGAATTTTGGAAAAGAGAAATAATGAGAAGAATACTCAAGTATATATGAAATGTTTAAGATTTTTTTCTTTTTTACTATTCCGACTCTATTGCTATCACTCATGAGTTAGAACGATTGGAAAAGGGAAGGTTGAAACGTTTGCTATTTGATAAAAGCAACTGATCACCCAGAGAGAAATGCGATAGCTTTGCTGAATTCTTTGCATCCCCTTCCAGCTGAGTTGAGTAGTCATTAGGAAATTGCATGCATACACAGTTTGTAAACTATTATACTGAAAAATTATCACAGTTGCTTTAAATGTTTTCCTGATGTGATATGGAGCATCACTATAGAGCATGAAAATTGGATAACATTAAAGGTCCATGTAGATTATCCTTCATTTTATTTCAAAAAGATAAACAAGCTGCTATCCATAAGTGTTATTTTGTGATAGACATTGGGACAAGAACTTAATACTACACAGGTTTGTGCAGTTTTGTGAGATAATGGGTAATTGTTTGACTTCCTAGGGAACAGCCCTCTGAGACCCAACTGTTGTGTTCCAGGGGGAGCTTAACAGCTATGTTGAGGCCTGGCCCTGTGGAAAGGAAGCTTATTTGCCTTGTTTTCAGCTTTTGTTGTATTAAAATACTTGTATGTGGGCAATACATACTTAGATGTGATTCTAAATTGTAGGTCTTGCTGAAGGTCTTGTGACTAAGTGTATTTCAGATTTGAGGGAATCAATTACACCTAATGGTTTTGGCTTGCAGAAAGAAAAGGAAAAAAAAAAAAAAAAAACAAATCCAAAAATCAAAGCAAAATTCCAAGCCCAACCCTGATAATACATAGGAAATTTATCTTTTTTGTATTTAGTTATCATCGAGTAATTTTTATTCATTAGGAAAACGTGTTTTTCTGATGTATTTTGTCTGCCCAGTCCTTTACTTTCCAAATATGTACTTGGAAAGAGGGTTATAAAACTCATAAGAATTCTTGTACCTGAGCCTATATAGTAAGTTAGACAAATGAGCTAAATAGATAAAACAATGACAGAGTAATTTTAAGACCAGTAACACGTATTATTGAGGTACCTTATAAAATAATTTATAATAAGGGAAGACTTTTGGGAAGAAGAGGTGTGGGAAGAGAAGAATGGAAGTGAAACGAGTGCAGCCGGTGCTAGGACAGGGACACATGCAGAGGGGTCATGCTGTGGGTGGAGGGCTGGTAGAGAGGGCCTTATGTGCAAACTAAAGGAGTTAAAATTTCATGTGAAAGGCAGCAGGGATCCACTGCAGCTGCGAAATTGTGGCAAGGGAAAAGTAGCATTTAAATACGTTACATAGGATTTGCAGATGGAAATAGGGTTTCCAGGATGGTTTGTGTGAAAGGCTTGCATAGGTGGTGTACACCAGGTGAGACGGGTTCATTGATACACAGCAGCTACCCTCATGGAGTGACATTTGCCTTGTTTAGTTCTCTTTAGCCAAAGTTTGAATCTCTTCTGTACAGACACAAATTCAATCTTGTTAATGGGGCTTAGGAAAGCTGGATTATGCCCTTTCTCCTCTCCCATCAAACAAGGAAAACAAAAAAACAAAAACCCACCTTCCACTAACAAACAATTAATGAAACTTTAGAGAAGATGGAAGGGTATAAATTTAGAATGTCAGTTTATTAGCTTATAGGAAGAAATATAATTGGCAAGAGGAATACATTGAACATCATCCGGTCTAATGTGTATTCTGCTTATTGGACACATGGCATATTTGTCAGATGGTGAGTTGTAGTGTGGAATAAGAAACTGGAAGGTTGGTTATAATGGTACGAGAAGGCTTATCATTCATTGTTATTTTTTATATCTGTTATCTGTCTGTTCCTTGGCTAGGTGCTTTCTCTTGTTCATACAGCTTCAACAAAATGAATCTAGTCCCTGCCCTTGTCCATCCACACAATAAGGCCATTCTTGCTAGAAGGGACTCAGTATGTGGGCCAGTCTGATTGCTGTCTCCTGAATTTCTTTTCTCTATCTTTTCATTGCTGGCTAGTCTTAAGATGGACAAACTTTTAAGTCATTTTAATAATTTCAGTCATAGTGCCTGAAGTCTTAGTGACCTGGAGGCCATTGGTAATTTTTAGGTGACTTTGCATAGCTTGACTGTGGCCCACTTTGTGATTGTTTTTCTGTACTCTCAAGGGATTATATTTAGATTTCTTTTTACCCCTATGTACTGCTCACAATTTAAAAAAGACAAGACTGCTGACAGGAAAGTAAACCAGGAGGCCAGCTCAGGAGTTCATCTTCTGGCTCTGAGCTTGCCGTCTTCTTGTATGGTATTTCCATACCTTAGGGGGCTTGGCTTAGAGGGTTTGCTATGAGAATGAAGACAAAGGGATGGATCTACCAAACTTTGCAAAAGATAGATGAGAGACTCTAGAAGTCAGACTATAGATGTCATCATTTGATGACAAATGTGAGCGAGAGTGATGGAGTCAGAGGCAACTCTGGAGTGAAAACCTAAGGGGGAGTCCATTTTGGGGAAGATGATTGATTTTTTTTTTTCCTTTTTGTCTTTTTTCGTGACCGGTAACGGGATCGCAACCCACGGTGTCGCGCCCGTACCGCGACCGGCAACGGGATCGCAACCCTCGGTGTCGCGCCCACACCGCGCCCAGCCAGTGAGCAGACCAGTCTCTACATGGGATCCGAACCCTTGGCGGGAGTGCCGCCGCGCTCCCAAGCGCGGCGCTGAACCGAGTGTGCCACCGGGCCGGCCCAGATGATTGATTTTTGACAAAGCCATGGAAGATCATCTAGCTGGAGAGGATTATAGGCCAGTGGTTTGATATGGTGACTTTGCTGATTGATCAAGGCCAGAAATATAGACTTGGCAATTCATATTAGAAATAATGGCTGTTTGATCTTGAACAAGTCTGTTACTTTTTCTGAGCATCTTTAAAACAAATCTATGAAAAAGCTTTGTGTTCCTTAGGATGTTGGTTTGATGATTAATAGTAAAATAACATTATTGGGGTCTTCTGCTATGTACTTTTGCATGCAGTATCTCATTTAGTCTTTAAAAGAAGTTAGGAATTGGGATACCTTTATCCCTGTCAGGTGGGAGTGTAAACAGGCTTGGAGAGGCACCCCAGATTACACAGTTACCAAGACTTGGGACTTGCAGATGTTTGGCTGTTCAGCTCATATTCTTGACCAATACACTGCACTTCCTCTCAATTAGATAATTTACATGAAAGCAATCTAAAAAGCATATGGCTTAACAAAACCAAACAAAAAAATATTCAAAACGGGCAGATTTGAACTCAAGCATGTTAGTAATTTATTATTCAAAATAAAGCAATGGAGATCCCCAGTCCGGGTGAGTGCCTGCCGACCAGAGAGGCGCCCACTCCGGAGAGGCCCGAGACGTGCAGCACCACACACCCTGAGGCGCCAGCATGACTGAGCAGGTAGGCCTTGCCACTGCTGGACCCCATCCCCAGCCCGGGCGAGTGTGTGCTGACCAAAGAGGCCCGAACGTTCCGCCTACAAACACTGAGGCAGCCATGCCAAATTGGCAGTCCTGGCAGGGTCATAGCCAGGCAATAGTGTCGAACCAGTGGACTGTGAAATCCCTTGCCACAATGACTAAACACCAAAGGAAAGATACCAGAAATATGAAAAGTCAGGAAAGTACACCACCAAAGGGTAATAACTCTCAATCTCTAGATCCTATAGAACAAGAAGCCCTTGAAATGTCTGACCAGGAATTTCGAGTGATAATTCTAAAGAAATAACAAAATAGTGGCAGAAAACCTCCCAGGTATAGGAAAAGACACAGATCTTCAGATTCAGGAAGCTCAAAGATCCCCAACTGTATTCAACCCAAAAAGGTCTTCTCCAAGACGGTTATAGTCAAATTGGCAAAACTCAAAGACAAAGAGAGAATCTTAAAAGCTGCAAGAAAGAAGTGTCAAATCACCTATAAGGGAGCCCCAATCAGACATCAGACTTTTCATCACAACCCTAAAACCAAGAAAGGAATGGGATGTTATATTCAAAATACTAAAAGACAGATTACCAGCCAAGAATACTTTACCCTGAAGGCTATCCTTCCGAAATGAAGGGCAAATAGTATATTTCTCAGGCAAACAAAAACTACAGGAGTTCACTACCACACGACCACCCTTACATGAAATTCTCAAGGGAGTACTGGGTTTGATACCTGAAAAATAACTACTACTGCCATAAAAACTCAAGAAAAGTCAAAATCCACTAGTAAAATAAAAATGCTAACAATGAAGAGAGAAAAAAAAAGTTTATCTACAACCCAAGAAACCAACAAATATAGAAGACAAACAGTAAATTAGAATGAAAGGAACAAAAGACACTTAAGACATCCAAACAAAAATCGATAAAATGCTAGAAGTAAATCAACACTTTCCAATAACAACTCTTAATGTAAAAGGATTAAATTCCCCACTCAAAGACACAGACTGACTGACTGGATTAAAAAGGAAGACCCAACTATATAGTGCCTTCAAGAGACTCACCTCACCTATAAAGAAACACATAGACTAAGAGTGAAAGGATAGAAAAAGATATACCATGCAAATAGAAGTGAAAAACGAGCTTGAGTAGCTATTCTCATATCTGATAAAATAGACTTTAAACTAAAAATCATAAAAAGAGATAATGAGGGCCACTACATAACGATAAAAGGATTCATCCATCAAGAAGATATAACAATCATAAATATATATGCACCCAATGTTGGAGCAGCTAGATTTATAAAGCAAACTCTGTTAGACCTAAAAAAGGTCATAGACACTAATACCATAATAGCAGGGGACCTAAACACCCCACTATCAATATTGGACAGATCATCTAGGCAAAGAATCCACAAAGAAACACAAGATCTAAACAACACTCTAGACCAATTGGACTTGGCAGATATCTACAGAATATTCCATCCATCAACCTCAGAATATCCATTCTTCTCATCAGGACATGGATCATTCTCCAGGATAGATCACATGTTAGGTCACAAATCAAGTCTCAACAAATTTAAAAAAAATTGGAATTATCCCATGTATTATTTCAGATCACAGTGGATTAAAATTAGAAATCAATAACAAACAAAATTCTGGAAACTATACAAACACATGGAAATTAAATAGCATTCTACTTAATGACATATGGGTTCAAGAAGAAATCAAACAGGAAATCAAAAAATTTATTGAAACTAATGAAAACAGGGATACGTCATACAAAACTTGTCGGATACTGCAGAAGCAGTACTAAGGAGAAAATTTATTGCATCAAATGTTTACTTCAGAAGAATGGAAAGATGGCAAGTGAACAACCTAATACTTCACCTTGAAGAACTAGAAAAACAAGAACAATCCAAACCCAAAGTTAGCAGATGGAAAGAAATCATTAAGATCTGAGCAGAACTTAATGAAATTGAAACCCAAGAAATGATACAAAGGGTCAATGAATCAAAAAATTGGTTTTATGAAAAGATAAATAAAATTGACAAACCTTTAGCATGACTAACTAAAAAAAAGAGAGAAGACCCAAATAACAAAAATTAGAAATGAAAAAGGTGATATTACAACTGATACCTCAGAAATACAAGAAATCATTAGTGACTACTATAAACAACTATATGCCAACAAATTTGAAAATCTGGAGGAAATGGGTAAATTTCTGGACACACACAAACTACCAAAACTGAGCCAAGATGATGTAGAAAATCTGAACAGACCAATAACAATAAAAGAGATTGAAGGTGTTATCAGAAGGCTCCCAACAAAGAAAAGCCCAGGACCAGATGGATTCACAGCAGAATACTACCAAACATTCAAAGAGGAATTGACACCAGTTCTCTACAAACTATTCCAAAAATATTGAATCAGAGGCAATTCTCCCAAACTCATTCTATGAAGCAAACATCATCCTGATACCAAAACCAGGTAAAGATACAACAAAAAAAACTACAGGCCAATATCCTTGATGAATATAGATGCAAAAATCCTTAATAAAATATTAGTTAACAGAATACAGCAACACATACGCAAAATTATACACTGTGATCAAGTGGGATTCATCCCAGTGATGCAAGGTTGGTTCAACATCCACAAATCAATAAATGTGATACACCATATCAATAAAATCAAACACAAGGACCATATGATCATCTCTATAGATGCTGAAAAAGCATTTGACAAAATTCAGTACTTGTTCATGATAAAGACTCTTTACAAGTTAGGTATAGATGGAAAATATCTCAACATAATTAAAGTCCTATATGATAAACCCACTGCCAATATCATCCTGAACAGGAACTAGAGAAGGATGCCCACTCTCACCACTCCTGTTCAACATAGTGTTGGAAGTACTAGCCAGAGCAATTAGAGAAGAGAAGGAAATAAAGCGCATCCAGATTGGAAAAGATGAAGTCAAACTGTCCGTTTGCAGATGACATGATCCTATATATCGAACAGCCTAAAGCTACTACAAAAAAACTCTCGGAGTTGATAAAGGATTTCAGCAAAGTAGCAGGATACAAAATCAACACACAAAAATCAGTAGCATTTCTGTTCTCCAATAGTGAACATGCAGAAAGAGAAAACAAGAAAGCTAGCGCATTTACAATAGCCACCAAAAAAAAAAACAAAAAAAACTTAGGAATAGAGTTAGCCAAGGAGGTGAAAAATCTCTATAATGAGAACTACAAACCACTGTTGAGAGAAATTAAAGAGGACACAAGAAGATAGAAAGATATCCCATGCTCTTGGATTCAAAGAATCAACATTCTGAAAATGTTCATACTACCCAAAGTGATGTAGAAATTCAATGCAATCCTCATCAAAATTCGAATTACATTTTTCTGAGAAATGGAAAGAACTATTCAGATATTTATATTGAATAACAAAAGACCACGCATAGCCAAAGCAATTCTGAGCAAATAAATTAAATAAATAAATAAATAAATTAAAGCTGGGGGCATAACACTACCTAACTTTAAACTATACCACAAAGCTATAATAACCCAAACAGAATGGTACTGGTATAAAAACAGACGCACTGATCAATGGAATAGAAGAGAGAATCCAGAAATCAACCCACACACCAACAGCCTTCTGATCTTTGACAAAGGCACCAAGCCTATACACTGGGGAAGAGACTGCCTCTTCAGCAAATGGTGCTGGGATAACTGGATATCCATATGCAGGAGAATGAAACTAGACCCATACCTCTCACCAAATACCAAAATCAACTCAAAATGAATTAAAAAATTAATTATACACCCCGAAACAATAAAACTTCTTAAAGAAAGCATAGGAGAAACAGTCCAGGAAGTGGGACTGGGCACAGACTTCATGAATACAATCCCCAAAGCACGGGCAACCAAAGGAAAAATAAGCAAATGGGATTATATCAAATTAAACAGCTTATGCATAGCAAAAGAAACAATTAACAGAGTTAAAAGACAGTCAACAGAGTGGGAGAGAATATTTGCAAAATATACATGTGACAAAGGATTAATATCCAGAATATACAAGGAACTGAAACAACTTTACAACAAAAAAAACCAAGTAATCCAATTAAAAAATGGGTAAAGGAGCTAAATAGGCATTTCTCAAAGGAAGATATACAGATGGCCAACAGACACATGAAAAAATGCTCAACATCACTCAGCATTCAGGAAATGCAAATCAAAACCACACTGAGATACCATCTCACCCCAGTTAGTCTGGCTAATATCCAAAAGACTGTGAATGATAAATGCTGGCGAGGTTGCGGAGAAAAAGGAACTCTTGTACAGTGTTGGTGGGACTGCAAAATGGTGCAGCCTCTATGGAAAATGGTATGGAGGTTCCTCAAACAATTGCAGATAGATCTACCATATGACCCAGCTATCCCACTGCTGGGAATATACCCAGAGGAATGGAAATCATCAAGTTGAAATTATACCTGTTTTCCAATGTTTATTGGAGCACTACTTACAATAGCTAAGAGTTGGAACCAGCCCAAATGTCTATCATCAGATGAGTGGATATGGAAAATGTGGTATATCTACCTACTCTGCTATAAAAACGAATGAAATACTGCCATTTGCAACAACATGGATGGACCTAGAAAAAATTATACTAAGTGAAATGAGTCCGGCACAGAAAGAGAAATATCACATTCTCACTTATTTGTGGGAGCTAAAAATAAATAAATGAATACACGAATAAAGTGGGGGGGGTGGTGGAAGAAGACACAACAATTACCATTCCTTGAAGTTGATAGGACAAGAACAGATATGAGGTTGTTGGGAGGGAGGGGGGAGAGGGAGGGGGATCGAGGTTTTGGTAATGGGTCACAATAATCAACCACATTGCATATTGATAAAATTAAATTAAATTAAAAAATAAAATAAAGCAATGGGGAGATTGTTCTCTTTAATGAGAGACTTTATGAAGACTTGAATATAAAGCTGACAGAGAATGATCTATAGGAGATAGTATACAGCATGTGTGTGGTATATAGTGTAGTATATAGTGTAGTCATTAGAAGAACTACTGGACCTAGACTCCCTGGGTTTGTCACTTACCAGCCACGTTGCCTTAGTTTCATTATCTATAAAATAGGAATAAGAATAGTACTTACTTGATAGGGTTTTGTAAGGATTAAATTAGTTAGTATATGTAAAAACTCTTAACAAAATGTCTGGTGCTTGGGAAGTGTTCAGGAAGTGTTAGCTGATGCTTTTAGTGTTACTATTACCATTTTAAAAAGAAGATTCCCTCTTTTACTGAGGGTGTTTTGTTCGGTTTTTTTTGAAACATTTTTTTTGTCGTATTTTGGGGTGTATACCTTGCTTATTTTCCTGATTCATTTTTTATTTTATATCAATTGGGAGTTTGGGGCCAGAGTTTTGCTCAAAAGGTATTGTGGTGCGGTTCTTTTGAGTTTATATAGGTTTTTTTTTGTGTGTGTGTGTGTGTGGCAGTAAGGATATAATGTTTAGAACTGTAGCAGCTGTCTTGCAAAGATGGAGCTAGTGTTAAAGATGGCAGAGCAGGAGGGAAATAGGAGGCTAGTTCTTTGATGATATCCTTGAGTAGATATGTCCGCCATAGGTTGCCCACTTCTGTACTTGTAATTATACAGGAAAAAAGACTTAAATCTATTCTAGCTGTTGTAGTTGAGCTTTCAGGTAGGATTGGCCTCCTACTGAAAATAGCCTGTATCATCCAACGATTAAAAATCTAGATTATATGAACAACTCTCATAAATCAATAAAAAAAAGAAAGACAGCCTAATAGAAAAATAGAGGATAATTGTAGGCAGTTCACAGAACTGGAAACCCAAATGGCCAGTAAGCATATGAATCTGACTAGTAGTTAGGAAAATGCATGTTAAAACAGAGACTTTTTTATAACCATCATAATGTAGGAGACTAAAAATACCGAGTGTTGGGGAAAATGTAGAGAAATTGTTATAATCACTCACTGTTGGTGAGAGTATAAATTGCCACAACTATCTTGGAGAACAGTTTGACAATATCAAGTAAAACTGACTTTACCACACTAGCTAGCAATTCCACTGGGTACATACTCTAGAGATTCCTGTACCTGTGCGTGGAGGAGACATGGAAGAAGTGGTCATTGAGACATTGATAATAACAAAATGTTGGAAACAACCAATCTTTCGTTAGGAAAACTTAAGTATATTTTATTTTATGATGGAGTGCTATCTATATAGAAGTTAAAAAGAGTGAAGTGCATGTGAATCATAAAGAGCTACATATATGAACACAGAAAAACAATCTTGAACTAAAAACAGAAAAGACAATGAACATAGTGATAATATTTATATAAAATGTGAAAGCAATGTTGAAACTATGCAAAATATATTTTTTTGGTCATCATTTGCAGCCTCTGAGAGATATGCAGACCCTGGCAAATATTTTCTATTCATCAGTGAATTTTCTGTAAGCCTAAAAATTGATTTTTAAAATCCAGCCAGTGTTAGTTTTTAGTGCCTGTTTTATTCCAAGCAGGGTCTTACCTACTTGGGTTATTAATACGACTGAGCTGCTCCTAGTCTTGTGGTATATGTTAAATTTTTAAAGCACTTTGTGAACATATTCATGTTTGTTTACACTTAATTGTTCTAATTACTTTCTGAGATAGGCCAGGCAGGATTTTTATTCTAATTCAAATTAAGCAGCAGTAGTTGGGCTTAAATTTACCTTTTCTTATTACTAGTTTAGTTCTTTTTATAATAGTTTTATAGTCTTTCCCAACACAATTTTTTTTTCAACACAATTCATTATCTAGGTATACTTTTATGCAGCAGATTTGTTCCTTAAAAAAATCACATTCAAATAAGTTTTTAGAACAAGTGGTATTTTAAATATAACTGTAGTGGCTTTCTAGCTTAAGAGATCCAAGGATGACTCTTTTCTTTTTAAGTAATGGCTTACTGATTCATAGCTGGGTTTTTTTTTTTTTTTCTTTTCCCTTTTTGGTGATTATAGCGGTTCTTAAACGTTTGTATGCACAAGAACCATCCAGTGAATTTATGAAAAACACAGATTCTCTGACCCCCTCCACCCTCAGAATTCTGCTCATTCTGTTTCTCTCTGTTAGATTGGGTTCTTAAGGGCTGTGAGTTTTTCTGGTTTATTTTCGTATTTTCCACAGTGAATAGCCTGTTGGGGAGGAAGGAGGGGGAGAGAGAGAGAGAGGAGAGAGAGAGAGAGAGAGAGAGAGAGAGAGAATGTATGTGTCTCTCCTTATTAAGTGCTTAATAAATACTTGCTGGATGAATTAAGGAAGAGCTTCCCAGAAGGAAATACTTGAACAAAATTTATATTGTATTAATTGTGGATGGAGAACACTAGAAAGCATTTAGTGTTCAAATGTCAGATGTGTGCTGAAATTGGTTTTCAGTTAAGGAGTTAAGCATTATTTTCAAACATTCTTTGCACTATCGAGATCATTTAAAAATATGATTATAAAATTCCAGGGGAGGTTTTTACTGGAAAAGGTGTAACAGAAAATAAAAGTGAATGTAGAAAAATCACATTATTTCACACAACTATACTGAGCCAGCTTGGAAGTTACAGTTTTCTTCTCAGAGAAGTTGTTCTCTAGCCACAGGCTACTGCGAATTGTTCAGCCCATTGGCAGCAACACAAAAAAACTGCCCTTTTCACCCTTTCAGTTCACAAACATAGATGATTCATGGCAGAAACCCATCTTCAAGAAAGTGCTGGCTTTATTGAAGCCAAATGTCGAGAATTTTTATTTACATACATGAAGGGCCATCAGTGCTCTTGCCATATATAAAGTAAATCACACAGAGATACTTAAAAAACACTGAGCACACAAACACACAAATAAGCAAACAAAACACTCAGCTTTTTGTGTGTTAATACACTTGCTAACATGAACCCCCTTCATAATAAATACATCTCTCTGTCTTTTTCACTTTATCCCTCTTCAGTGTTAGCTGTGTGTTTTTTAATATAGTAACTGCACAATGAAAATATTAATTGAATGTAAGGTAGAGGTAGAATGAGAATGGACAGAAATCAGTGACCAATTCTACATTTAAAAAAATCTCTTTTGCTGTTTATAAAAAGTCCAATATTATGTTAAGATGGATTTTCTAGTGTGAGAAATTTAAAAATGTAAGAGTAAAGAGATTCCTTAATTACCCACTTGGTTCAAATATGAAGTAAATCTTTCCCAGGCTGAAGTTTCTAACATGGGCCAGAAAACCCATGTGTTTGAGCAGTGAACTTCAGTGCTTTGTCTCCCTACACTAGACCTCAGGATAAGCTTGGGTTCTGTTGTTCACTATTCGAAAGTAAGTTCTGTAAAGATGAGAACACTTAATTTGAGAAATGTGTTTTTGCTCTTTTGGTGATTGCCTTTCAGGCTATTTTATGCTGGTGTTGAAGAGCATGGAAAACTATCTCAGAACCACCAGAGTAAATCTCCTACACAGAAGCTATTTTTTACTCCTCTTTCCACAGACAGTTTCTCATAAATATTAACAATTATAAATGGACTTTGAAGATGCTGATAAGCTGATAAATGATAATATAAAATCTCTTTGATATTCTGTTTTGTTTATGGAGATGAAAGATAGTCTGGTTTACTGACATTTAGTTAAGGCAAGCAGTGAATGAAAGCATGTTTACAATTAGCCCTTGCTCCATTGTGCAGTTTATCTATTTAAGAAAAATTATCTAAAATAACAAAGTGTGCCTTTTGTACCTAGATATAGGCAAGCCAGGTCTCTTCACTTACTAGACATGTAAATATTTTCCTTTGAGTTTCCAATTTGAGTTTCTTGGCTTGCCTTCCAGATTTCTTTCCTGTATAATCTGTGGGATTTATTTTGCTGGAATAATTCAAAGTGTACCTTTCAGAAGGAATTCTGAACTTGAGCATATTTTAAATGATTATTTATATTAGACTCTGACTGAAAAATATCCTTTTGGTTATCTTCCATTAATTCAAAGTGTAATGGGTCTTGTGTAATTGAATCGAGGTTCCTTTGCTTATCATTTTTGTATGTGTGATTTTTGGACAGTTTCTGATATTGTACTCTTTTGGAGAAATTGCCTTTGCGTCATCATTGGAACTTGTTTGTGGTTGCAAGTCATTTTTGGAGACAGAAATGTTCCCTGGAAAATACTGGGCTGATTTTTTTTTAAGATATTTGAATTGTCAGCTTGTTTTACAGATTGGGTTTTGGCATTTGACTCTCCCGGGACAGGGTATTATCCAGCTTCATTTTATGAGTGACTGCAGATGCTTTTTACCATTTGGGCTTCTTTGTTTGTATTTTTAATAAGTGACCAGTCTGTGAAATTTTAAGTCAAATGGGATACAATGGGATACAAAGGGATTCCTGGTTTTCAAAGGGTCATCTTTAATTTAGTATTTAAAAGGCAATGTTGGCTTTATTTTTAGTAATTAAATATGTTACAGCTGTTGAACAATTTACCGCCCTCTGCCCTCATCTCCCCTTAAATAATTGAAGGAGAAAATGTGGGTTAATTTTATATATATATTAATAAAAAGCTGAGACGAACTTCAGCTTCATCCTTGTGACTTGTCTAAATGCCCTCACGTGATCCATAAGATTGTAAAAAAACTCCAGATAAAAATGGAAGATATGGTGAGTGAGTGGGCTGCCTGAGGTTTTTTTTTTTTTAATCGTATTTTAACTACTTGCTTGAAACGTGGCAAGTTGAGAATAGTGGGAAACCAAGGACAATTAAGCATCAGGAAATGGCTTCACGTATGCCTCCTTGACAATTTGGATAAAACAGAAACAGCTGTGATTCCAAATGCCCTATACATTTCAAATGTTGGTGGAGCACACTTTATGAGCTCTGATTTAATAAAGAACTTTGCCCGTATGTCTGTGGCAACTTTCTTTTAGTTTTCTTCACAAAAATGCAAAATATTTGGGACCCTTTCATATTGCTAAATGAAAAATTGTGTGCATTTGGCTCCATAAAGAAGTAACCTTGAGAGATGGGCTTGCCTAGAAATTGACTACATTTTTGTGGGAGAAAGGGTGAAAAGGGCAGTTTCCTGTGTTGCTGCCAGAAGGCCTGAACAATTTGTAGTAGCTTGTGGCTAGAAAACAACTTCTGTGAAGCAAAACAGCAACTCCAAACTGGCTCTGGGTATGTGTGAGAAAGTGCTCTTTTTTTGCTACTTGATTATTAGGCTTTATAGAAAATTTATTTTATAAAGTGTATTTTTAATCTCAACCACTTGAAATGGTGCTTTGGCTGATTTGGATAAGAGTCTGGAGAAATTTGTTAGGAGTTATCACTAGTGGGAAATAATGCGGTACTTGGTAGCATTTATATTTTGCTTTTATTATAGCCTTGGGTAGTAATCTGTTTTTCTCCTGCCTTAAAAGTGAAGGTAATTTTTGGCATATAAAGCATGCATTTTGCAGGAATGGGTTTTGTCTGTGTTTTTTTTTTTTTTTTTCAGTTAACTAATTAGAAGTTGTTTTATCAGTTCATTTGGGCTTTATGTTCCATTTTGTATTAGAAGTATATTTATAAAATATGTGTAACTATTGGTAATTGCCATTTATTAGTACTTACAGTGTGCCAGGCACTGTACTGATGTCCTTACATTGATTATATCATTTCTCTGGATAAGGGAAACAGCTTAGAGAGAAGAAATTTTATGTAGCTAGAAAATGGTTGGAGCTGGGATTTGGAGTCCTATCTGAGTGTTCCTAATTATTTCAAAATAGTTACTATTCCACATATTCATTTTGTAGAATAAAAATTTGTTAAAGATTATTCTTGTAGAATGGGATTGGATACGTGGAGTGAAGATAGGCTTGGTTTGATTTATTTTTATTTTTTCTTTTTGTCTTTTTTCGTGACCGGCAACGGATCGCAACCCTCAGTGTCGCGCCCGTACCGGCCCGGGACCGGCAACGGGATCGCAACCCTCGGTGTTGGGATCGCAACCCTCGGTGTTGGGATCGCAACCCTTGGTGTTGCGCCCGCACCTCGCTCAGCCAGTGAGCGGCTGGTCTGTATGTGGGATCTGAACCCTTGGTGGGAGCGCTTCTGCGCTCCCAAGCGGCGCACTGTAGCAGTGCGCCACCAGGCCGGCCCTTGATTTAGTTTTAATGTTTTAACTTTTTCTTAGTTGCAGTTTCCACCACACCTGAGCATCTATGTACTTAATCATTTAATATAATTTTGTGGTCTGAATTATAGGTACCACCATATACACACAATTACATTGTTACTTAAGTGCTGCAGACTTTGCTTTACATTGTTGGCCTTAATTTTGATTTTCTCTTCTCATGGGGATATTTATAAGCTTTTCATTAAAATGCAGACCATAGCTGGTTAAGGTATATAGCCTTTTTCTTCTTATATTTTGCCCTATTATTCATCAACATCAGTTTCTTCTTGATTGTAAATTTAATAAGTAGCCTGATGCTCATAATCTAGCACAAAGGTTCTCAGCCTGAGTAGGGGTGGCTGGGTGGTGGTGATATTTGTTCCCTAGGGGACCCTTGGCAATGTGTGGAGACATTTTTGATTGCCATGACTTGAGGGCGTGGTACTGGCATCTGGTTTGTACTGTGGCCAGCAATGCTGCGAAACTTCCTACAGTTCGCAGGACAGCTCTTCACAACAAAATATCTGTACTGCAGAGGTTGAGAAATCCTGATCTACCTAACATAGAGCCCAGGCCAAATATAATTTGGTAGAAACTCTGACATCATGACTTTATGAGATTTGTTCATAGCAAAGCAATTCAGTGATAACAGGGTAAGTTTCATTCTCTTGTAGAGGAAGAGAATATCCATTTGTTTGCTCACCTAGCCCTAGGCTAAATAACACACATTGACCTTACACTGGATTCTGTCTTTCTTTCACTTGCTTCCTTCCTTCACCCTCTACCTTAGGATAAGTCACACCTTACACTATTATCTGCCATTATCTTAGCCAAATTAATTGACTGCTTGTTAAGGTGGTACGTGAACTACCTTGGCTTGGGGTGGGAGAGAAGCTATGAAGATTCAAAGGGAGGGATACCCACCAAAGATAAATTTTTTTTTTTCCCCTTTTTGTCTTTTTTCGTGACCGGTAACGGGATTGCAGCCCACGGTGTCGCACCTGTACCGTGACCGGCAACGGGATCGCAACCCTTGGTGTTGCGCCCGCACCGCGCTCAACCAGTGAGCAGACCGGTCTCTATATGGGATCCGAACCCTCGGCGGGAGCGCCGCCGCGCTCCCAAGCGCCGCACTCTACCGAGTGCGCCACTGGGCCAGCCCAAAGATAAATTTCACTTAATGCAGTTTTGACTGGGGTGAAGGTCCTAGTGTGCTTCTCAGAATTATACTGAGTACCAGAGAATGCAGTTGGATATTGATATATTCACTATATAGGTTTGTACATATCTATAAAGTCAAGTGTTGATTAGTTTTGTGAATTGATAACCGAAATACAATGGGTAACTGGAATGTTTAGAAAATCTTCAGCCTCTGAATTCATTATTTATAAAGTATCTACCCTGTTAGTAGAGAAATTGACTGTTTTTTGCATTTTATTATCTTGTGAGTTCTTGTGAACTCTTGTGAGTTCTGGAGAGTTCTTGGGCCTAACCTCTGAGATTTTGATTCAGTGCAAAAAGTTGAAAGGAGCAAATTGTCTTTCAGACTTGATGCCCTTTGCAGATACTTGGGAGCCTGTACCTTCTTTCTTTGCTCCCTTCATACTTCAGGTATTGCTCCAGTTTTACGCTACTCCATCTTCTGTTCTTATGCTTTTTTACATATTGCCTAGGTATTTCTCAGAATGTATTGTAGTCATGGGCTTAATTCTTGTTTCCTTTTCTAGGCTCTGCTGTCCTAACACAGTGCTAGGTGCATAGTTGACAGTCCT
Organism: Galeopterus variegatus; assembly: GCF_000696425.1. Taxonomy (NCBI): domain Eukaryota; kingdom Metazoa; phylum Chordata; class Mammalia; order Dermoptera; family Cynocephalidae; genus Galeopterus; species Galeopterus variegatus. The sequence goes on along the minus strand of NW_007727164.1, from coordinate 254,571 downwards.
TAAATGTTGAGTGAATGAGTGGTAGAGGAAAAGAAGTAAACACCTTAGCAGTTTTAAAACTGAATAACGGAAAATGGTTGGACAATTTTAAGTCAGGGTGCTGAGGAAGGGGCCACGTAAGTGAAGGTAGAGATTATGTTAGCATGATCATATTGGGTGTGGTTTGTGCCATGCACATTCTTTTTTGATGCTGGAGGTGTGGATAAGTGAGGCTGGTAGCAGGTTAGTGTGTGGTCTTGACCTTCTCTGCAGGTGCAAGAGGTGTTCATGTTTTTTACTGGAGTTTCCTCAAAGCTAAAATACCTTCTTGCTCTGAAGGGCTTGGTAGCTTTTGCATGTTCTCGAGTATGATCTGCCTGTTTTCTGGCAATATGGATTTAAATCTAGATTTCCCTTTTGAGGTGTTTTTTTTCTAAATTGTTTATTTTATTGTATTGTATTTATCCCTATCAAGAAGAACTGGATTTCAAAGTGATAGAAATGGCCCTTGAAGTCGTGCGGTGATTACCCAGTGGCAGCACCCTTGTAGCACCTTGAATTCTGGCCTGGGCTTCTTATTGTCTCTTTGGACATATATGGTTCCTTAGCCTTCACTTCTACTGGCCCTTGAATTTTAGGAGACATAGCTTTGTTTTACTCTGGGGTTTATTCTGTTATACGTGTTAGTATCACTGGTAGTGACCTGGGTTAGAATAAATATCAATTCTATAATGTGTGTTTTGTTTTTCTGTTAAATTACATGAAAACATTTATTAGACACTTGGATTCAATCTGGAGATAATTATAGGAAAAGTTGTTTTTTCCAGCAAAAGTATCACTAGCAGGCACTGGTGTTTATCACTTGTGGCCATACCGTTGGACTTGTCCCCTTTAAATTGAATGTACCTGATTGCACAGGGGTTTGCATGGTTGAACAAATTATATTTGGACAATAAGTAGTTATGTCTGACAGTGATTAGAGAGGCAGGACATACTTGTACATGAACTTCTTTGGTGAGAGAATATTACTAAACATTTTTGAAAAATGGGAGAAAACAAAAGCATAAAGAATAAATATTTTTCTTCTTTTAATTCTTTTATTCTTATTTTAATGGTTATGTGTTCTTAAACTTATTAATATTAGAACTCAGCCTTGTACTGGAGCAGATTTTTTTTCCCCCTGAATGTCTAGTACCCCCTTTTTTTTTTCTAGCATAGAATTTGTTAAACAGAATATTAGGTTTTTCCTATTGAGTTGGATTGTGGCTGAAAACACAGGAACATCCAATTTCCGGTGTTGTTTTCTTCTGAGTCTATAATTCTTTTGCTTTATGTATAGGTGTGAAATTGATATCCAGGAAAGTGGGAGCGTGGGTTGACTAGGGAACTCTTGTAGGATTTCTGGGGATCACTAAGGGTCTGCTTAAAGTTTGTGGCCATGTATTTAAACTAGAATATCATGGTTATTTTCATTCAGCTGCTTGGGTGCGCAAGTCTGAAGTAAGGCCAGAGTTTGACGTGACCATAAAATAGGGTGAAAGTGCTGGAGGGAGAGAGGCAAAGGAGTTAAGGTGTAATGATGGCCTGTGGTATCAAGCAGCTTAAGGAAGGGAATGAAGCCTGGGACAGTGGGAAGGTGGTAGCAGCACAGGCCCCTCAGGGTCACAGGATTGTTGGTGCTGGGTTTCAAGAGGGATTGAGCTGAGAAGACAGAAAATAATCAGAAGTTGGGGTACATGAAATTGAGATAATTGAGCATTATAGGTCTAGGGCAGGATTTTTCAAGAAAACATTTTAGAGGATCATGAATAGCATTTTTAAAAATGAAATAGAATAGACAATACGAGGGGTCAGGGCCTCATCTAGCCTATATGGAATTTTTATTTGAATTAAGAAAAGACTTCTCCTTTGAGAGAGAAAAGAAAAAGGGGAGGGGAGGAAAGAGGTGCCCCCTTTCTGGCTGAGGCAATCTGCTCCTGGGGAGAAGGCTTGCTGAGTGGAGGGGGTGGGGCGGGATTTAGTACAAACTGTCCAAGCTTAGGCTTTAGTCTTGATCAGAGTGGATCACAACATAGTTGTCTGAAAGCTTTGTTTCCATTAAAACTGGGTGTGTTTACTGTGTATTTGTGAACAGGGTTGGTTGGGATGTAAATATTTTACTCTGGGTCACACTTGGAAAAATTTGAAAGTCAGTGCTTAGGGTGTGACAGTGGGAATGGGTAACTGAGATGGTGAGTGGAACAGGATCACTGGGGATTTGCTTTTGAAGTGGGAACACACACAAACACACACCTCTGCTCTGTGCCTTATAGAGGGGAGTAGGAGTATGGGTAATATAAACAACTATTTAGATTTGGAATACATTGTACATGTGAAGGTTTGGGATTCAGACCCCCCCACTGCCAAGCCCTATAAAGACTAAACATTGTGGGATGGTTGAGAAAAGCGTGGCTTCCATGTTGGTTGAGCTCTGGCTTAACACTGAGTCTTTCCAGCTTCACTGTCAGACTTAAAGGAGGTAGATTAGAGAATGCCAGAGTCTGGGGCATCTCTAAGATCCTATAAGTCTGTAAAAGTGGGGCAGTGAAGAGAGGGGACTTTTAATGTGCTTTGGGTCTTAGGGAGAGAGCTTTCTGGGAGTTATGGATTGCACACAGAACACATGGTCAGCAATAGATAATTGAAAAATGACTAATTTTTAGAGAGTTGTGAGAGTACTACAGCCCTGTAATAGATCACGTTTGCACAATCGTGAGATTTGTGAGATATGAGTTCTAGCTTCTTTTTTCTGTTGTCTTGGCTACTTTTTAAAAATATATAAAAAAATTAGCATTGGCACCTGAGTGTGATTTTTGTCTTTGCCTTTAGAATATAAGTAAAACCAGACAAACATATTTAGGCTTTCCTCATCCATTTCCCCATTATTATGAAGAGTGAAATCTTGATAGAAAGTTGCAGAGCCTTGTTTTGTTTCCTAGACTGAATTTGGGAGGTGGAAAGTCTAGTTTGCCTTCGTACTGGCCCATCCTGGATCAGGTATTGGCAGTGGGAAGCAGGAGGCTACATTTTGTGGCTCTTAAAAAGGGAGGGGAAGATGATCAGGGAGTTGCGGAGTGGGGAGTTGGGTGATTTGGGCAGAAGCTTAGGTTTCTCTAGCACATCATCCCCAGTCTCTTAAAATTCGCATCCCCAACATCTTTTCGGGTACCCCATCTCTGGATGGGCTGCTTACTGGAGCAATGGTGGGGGTAGGGATTCTTCATTGCACTGTCTAGCTTGAATGCAGAGTGGCACTCATTCCTCTGGAGAGCAAATGTGTTTTAGTTGGAACTCCTCATTGTTTGCTGTCTTTAGAAGTGTTTGTTAAAGTTTGCAGTAAAGTTTTCAAGTACTTTCAGGTACGTTATAGACAAATTGAATCTCCATAGGTAGGGAGTTAATACTCCTTTTAATGACTTCTCTGTGGGGGGAACATAATAACAATAGCTAACATTTATTGAGTGTTTATGCCAGAAGCTGTTAATTCTACCTGCATTATTTTAGATTTCCTTAGCCTCATCTTACAGGTTGAGGCTTGAGGTTCACACCTCCAGCTTCACCTCTGTCACCCCCATCTCACTCCCCACTGTGCCCACCCTTTCCCCAATCAAGCCTTCACTCCTTTTTTCAAGCTAGTGACTCATAATCAGGCTGTTGGAATATAACCTATCATGAGTCAGGGACTACTGTCTATACGTAGGCAGGGCTGCCAGATATTAAATAAAGATTCAGAGCTGCTAAAGTTTGACCTTCTGAGGGTGGTCCTAACAATATTGATGCTGTGTTCTACAAAAAGTTTAAAGCTGAAAAGGTGCAACTAAAGGCCTCCCTTGGTATCTGCGGGGGATTAGTTCCAGGGCCCCCCACATATACCCAAATCCTCAGATACTCATGTCCTACAGTCAGCCCTGCAGAACCTGCGGATATGAAAAGTTGACCTTCCCTATATGCGGGTTCCGCATCCCATGAACACTGTATTTTTGATCCACAGTTGGTTGAAAAGAATCCGCATAGAGGTGGACCCGCTCATTTCAAACACATGTTGTTCAAGGGTCAACTTGCAGGGCTTCCTAAACAGAGCACAGTCAAGTATGACCGTGAGGTTTTCTAGGGCCAGGAAGGGACTGTGCTTTTATGTTAAACAGCATTGGATGGGCTAAGAGATGCAAGCTGCATTCCAGGGACAGTTCTGAGCCATGGCTGGTAATGACATCACCTTCACAGGTGCCAAATTATTCTCCTTTTTTTCCTATATAGTCTGCCTGTGCTTTAAAAAAAAAAAGAAAAGAAAAGAAAAAGGAAAGATGCTTAAGTATTACACTGAAACTCTGTTGCAAAAATAAATATGAAATCCAATTCTGGGTGTGTCTGTAGAGGTAGGGAGATGGCAATACAATGTTTTTTGAAAACCACATAGTCCCTGAAATTCCAGTTTTAGGTTACTCATGTTCAGTCACTCCCAAGAGATTTTAGTGAGGAGGGATGGGGGCAGAGAAGGGAATTTCAGACTGATGAGAAAAGTAGCTGTGGAAAAACAAAGTTGAGGTTTTTCCCTGTTTACCCCTTCTCCACCCCAATCGAAGACTGGGCTTCTAGTGTTTTTGAGAGAACTCTGATTTGCAGTGTATTTCCTAGAAGCTAAAGAGCTCTGATTCAAAATGTCAAGCTTAGATTCAAGGGATTGGATCTTTTTAATGATAAACTTATGTTTTTTTAATAGAATTTGGAATACAGAGAAGCATAAATAATAAGATAAAAGCCTGCCTCATTCCCACCTTCAGATATAATCACTGTTCATATTATGTTGTTTTTATCCTTGCACCCTACATTCATAGCTTATGGAATAAATACTTCAGTAAATACATATTTGTATACATTTCACAGAGCAGAGCTCATGCTTTATATTTTGTTTTGATGTCTTTTTTCACTCAGTGTTATTTTGTGTACAGTTTGCCATGCCATGTTTTTTTTTAAATGTGGAATTTTAGAACTAAGAGGCACTTTAAGAGATAATCCCCTCTCTTAATTCTATAGATGAGGAAATTTAGTAAAGTGCAGTTAGATGACTTGCTCAAAATTACTGTTACTTTCAGAGATGAAATTAGAACTAGTTCCTTTTATTCTAGTATACGTTTCACTATACTGTTCTGCTTATTTTATTTACTCGAGAGAATTTGTGAAGTGTTAACTTATAGGATAAATTAGAGATCTTTGATCCAGATGGTTAAATCCATCTAACTGTAACTTTCAGTGTGGAAAAAATAAAAAATTGAGACCACCCAAACACAGCTGTTTAGTTCATTTGGCGTAAGTGATTGGAAGAGGTTTGAAAACCATTATGATAGGGCTGGATTGTTGCCATTTAGGGTTATTTGATGTGAATCTGAAAGGAGTGGAAGTTAAAAATGTAATTTTACATTTAGCATAAGCATATTTGAAGGCTTTCTTTTCTGTCATGTTAAAACCAACGAATCCCTTAAAGCTTTTTCAATGGTTTTGCAAAAATAATCTCATATGCCAAATTTCTTTTACTCTGGAATATATTTGCTTTGTTTTGCTGAATTCCTGTAGGAATTCTTAGCTGTATAATTCCTTTGGTAATTGCTCACGCACAGTCTTACAGCATTTATTATAGTGTTGTCTTGAACTTTGACTCACTAATGTTAACTTTCCATGGGGTTGTCTGTGTTAGCGGTCTAGGTTATGCTCTTTAAGGACAAGAATGTTGTCTTGTCATTCCCCTCCATTCTTTCTTCCCCTTCTTTCCTTCATCTGCATAGTACTAGCAGAGTACCTTGTAGGTTCTCAGTATTATTGCTATGTCTTGTTTAAAATGTTCTGAGTGCATTTGGGGCAAATTAGGGAACATAGTCTCTTTGTGAGTTTATAATCATGCTGGTACTGCTGATCTAAGGAATATCTTTGCAGGATCGGCAAGTCTGGTATGATTAGCACTGTTAGAAGTCCTTTTTGAGGCAGTCATTATGGCCTCAGACTCACCCTCGTTTCTTTTGGTCCTCATTCTAAATCTAGAAGAAAATGTATATGACAGTTGAGGTGACTTTGCCATGGGGAGGAATGTCTGAAAAATAGGTGATGAAGAATCATCAGTTTTTGTTTTTCTTGGAAAGATCCCTCCACAAGAAGTTGACTATACTTTTGGTTCTTTTCTAGAAGGTTTTCAAATGATTGGTGTGGGTGTGGAAACCCCACTAAAAATTGACAGCTTAAGTGTTAGAGAAATATGATGGAAACTGTTCTGAAAGGCTGAAGTAGGAAGAAACAGAATTAAAAAGAATTTTATTTTATTTTTTCCAGCAGCACTCTGAGCTTCTTATAATGCTGTACTTGTTCTCTACTATTGTATCAAAAAGTTTGTTTGGTGTAATATGAAGACTTTTTGATTGAATCCTTGCTTTCCCCCCCGCTTTTCTCTTTCTCTCTAAGCTGCTTGTCTCTGAGTAGGCATTAAAGCCCTCTTCATCCCCAAACTTGTTTACTGTGGAAATGTCAGGACATAGAAGGATGTGATCGATTCCATGAGCTGCATGGAAAAGCAGCTAGTCACAGTTGTGTGATGTGTGCACACACACATCTGCTCTTTCCCTTAAAAAAGAAAAGTGTATAGTTGTGATGTACTTGTGCGGAAGTTTTCTTGTGTTGCTAGAGTGTGAGTGATCTCATTTCTCTTGAGTACTCTTTACTATTCATTAGATTTAAGTAATAATGGATCCACGTACTCTCAGGTCATTTGGAATTATTTTCTATGTTTCTGTTTGGCTCTGCAAAAGGAATAAAATACTTTGGGAATTAATTTCATGATTGGAAAAGGAACTCTTGCTTCCTAAAGGCATTTGTTTACCTTTGGGTTCTAGTAGCAGTCGCATTATTTCCTGACCTGGGGTGGGCTGTCTTTGACTTAAGCACTAGGACTGAATTGTGTCAGCATTGCTACTTAAGGCGTTTATCCTAATCCAGGCGTCCTTGGATTGTGCGGTGCCAGTGAAGACAGTGGTAGCAGTGATCACAGACGTGGGCTGCAGTTGTGAGTTCGGAGGAGCTAGGATTACCCAGTGACTTCATTACTGATAAATGTGAGTTAGTGTTTTTCTTGGTATGCTCTGTTTTGACGGCATGAGGGGTAGTGGTATTAATTTTATTTACAAAGTCATTCTCCTAGAATAGAGAATTCTCCCAGAATCTGTGAATTCTATCTTACAGAGTGCCATTAGATTGCAATACAAATAGAAGGTGATGGCTGGTGAGGAACCAGCTGCAGACCTGGTTGAGATATGGTACATATTTTAATTATTGGTAGTTGGGTCAGCCAGGTTTACTGGAAAACAAGCTTGTATTTTATTTAGAGATACCCTTAAAATTATGTGTAACTTTTACAAATTACATTTGAGGGGTTCCAGAAAAATAAAATAAAATAACAAATTTCTTGTTTTAAACCTCAGTTGTGATAGTCACAGCTGCTGCTTTCCTGGACATGGGGTGCCCTTCATTTTCCATACCTTCCGTGTCTCTCTTTTCTGCTGTGATTTCAGTACCAACTTGAGCAGTGAAAGGAAGAAGATCCTCCCTTCCTTGGTCTGATAAATGTTATGCTTGGGTGAAAGATTATAGTAATACCCGTAGCTTAAAAAAAAAAAAGCCTCTTATACCAAGAGGAAGGTGTGTTTGGAAAAATGAGCTCCATTCGAGAAAATAGGGGCAAATACATTCAGAAACAGGCTCATCACCTAGTTGATTTAACATATGAATGCAAATGAGAAACACCTGGCAAATAGTCTTTGCCAGGAGGTAGTTCTCTGCCTTTTCTCAGGATATTCTAAAAAACTGATCTCTTAGTTACTTAGCTCAGTTTAAAATTTCTTAGCCAATTCTTTATTTTACAGATACCTAAGTTATTTTTTGAGTCTCCCTGGATCTAAAATTAATACAGTTCAGGAGGATTGTATGCAATAAAATTATTATTTTAAGACTTACTTCAGAGCCATTTCTAGTTTCTTCTTGCTTTTCTTAGAATTTAATACCTTTGTGAAGATAGTGACCCATTAGGTCAGCCTTAACCCAGGAGAAGCAATCATGCAGCGTGAAGATAGTAAATCCCATGCTCTTCATATTTTCTTAATATGAATCTTAAAAGGTGACATGAGATTTTTCATTATAAATGTGCCAAAATATTTACTCCATTAGAGTGCTGTTTAATTATAATAACTTTATTGAATCATTAAGGTGATTATCTTGGATAATAGAAAAATGAGATTATGATAGAATTGTTTGAAAAAATGCGTGCGCTCGATTTCTTAGAAGCATTTTCTTATTGCCTCATTTCTTTCGACCATACACGTACCAAACATAACTTTGTGCAAAAGAGTGTGCTGCTTGCTGTGGAGGATGTAGAGAGGAGTGAGACAAGACTTGCTTAATGAGATGCGTAAGATGGGCGCCTAGTGTCTGTAGTGTGGCACGATGCTGAGCTCTAAAAGAGCGGTAGGGGGCGCTGTGGGATCTGGGGGCGGCGGGGAAGTCTTCATCCAGGTCGGAGCCTGGTAGCTGGACATTACCCGGTAGTGGTGATGGGTATTCTCCTTGGCCGACTGTCTTTTGAGAAGAGGCCCAAGGAGTAAGCTTGGAGATTTGACTTGCTTTTCCCCGCTGAATGATAGCATTCTTCTTAGGCAGAACCTAGCAGAAAAGCTGGAAGGGAGAGTCAAGCAAGAGCCTGGAGGACTCTGCATTTCAGATGGAAGAATTTGGATTTGCTTTCTACAGTCAGTAGAGTCACTGAGGTTTTTTTCAAACAGATGAATGTTATGGTCAGAACTGGAGTTTAGGCGGATTAGTTGGGTAGCAGTGTTCTGGGAGGATTCAAAGTAGGGCTGACAAATAATTTATTAAAAGCAAATAGTCATAGCCAGAAAAGTTTACCTGTTGGTAACTTATTTACTGGTTTCATTTACTTAAGTCAGAGACTACTGTTTGTAACTATGACTGAAATTTTCTTTTGTCACAATACAAAAGTCATCAAGTTGTCTTTTAGGGTGCTTATCCACTGAAGATAGCTAAGCACATAAACTTCAGATAAAAGTGGGAAATAATCACTTTAAGATCCTGGTTATCACCAGGATTATTTTCTCTAATGAATTAAGTTATTTACTTATTTTGTAATTAATCCTGGATCTTCACATTCCTTCTCTTTGTTTTTCCTTGAGGCATTTCTTACTCTACTTTCTTTGCAGTGTTTTGAAAATGTTAACTTGGTTGATTAAGAGTGGGTATGTCCTGATTTCCCCTCCAGCCCCAATTCATTAAGTGTCCAGTTCGATTTTGTAAGCTGTTTTAGGAAAGTTTTTCCTATTTTTGAAAATAGCTTGTCTTTAATCCGTAGGAACACCATTTGACGTCCATCTTGAAATTCAAAATAAAAGTATCTTGGAAAGAAGGTCAAAGTCTCATAGCTAGTATGTGAAGGAGTTGAAATTGAAACTAAGATCTGCTTGATGCTGAATCATTTTATATCCCTAAGCCTTAGTTTCCTTACCTGTACAATGGAGGCATTGATAGTATGTTTCTCATAGAGTGGTCACGAGAAATTAAATGAAATACCTTTAGGTTGCTTAGCATAATGCTGGCATAGCTTGTTTATGAGCTGTCTTTTAAGCAGTAGGAATTATAGAAACTTCATGAATCAAAAACTTTAATTCAGTTGATGAGATAAGTAATTTCATGATTTGAATTTAAGTTACAACTTTTTGGGCAAATTTTATATTTGAAATTACTCAATTTTTAAAACATTAAGCACTCTTTTACTTTTATGTGCTATAATGAGTGAAACTTGTGTCCTCAATAGTTTCTTTTAATTCTTTCTTACAAACTGTCATTCTGCATATTTAGTTCTGTTTTGTATTGATTTTCACTGCTTTTCCTCTCTGAAATGCAATAGTCCTGTAGTGTCCTAGTGGAAACATTGTTCCCTTTGTTAGGGCTAAAGAACTGCCTTTGTTGATCCTTTGAGACATTCTGCAGATGCCATTTTGCAGTCTGAAAAATATGTCCCTGTCCTGTGTTGTGTTAAATTGTGCGTGTATTGTGCTTGGTATTTTAATGAAGTTGTAGAGAGAACTTAACAGTAATACTTGTCATATAATAACAAAACAAAGAAAGGCCCTTTCTTGAGCTGTGTAGATATGTGTTCCCTGATCTCTTCATAGCCCTGTGTGGTCTGAAAGTAGATTCCTCCTGTGAGCTCAGATGGTTGACGCTTTTTACTTAACTCATAGGAAGTTTTTAAAACAACCTCTTCTGAGCAGGAACTCTGAGCCTTTTGTTGGTGTGTAATGTTTTTTAAAGATCTCTTAATTTACATGTTCTTAATAGCATTTTAAGTGGCAAGTATATACTCTAATTAGTTAAGTGGCTTTAATCCTTGTATTAAGAAGAAATGGGGGCAAAAATCTGTTGGGAAATTGCCCTGATAAAATCCAGGAAATTCCTTTCATTCTTTTAAATCCAGTTAAAATCTAACTTAAAAAAAAAGTCCTCTGATGTAACCGTGTCTGAAAGCTTGTTAGAGTCCAATGATTTCTTATATATAGTACAAGCTCAAAGAGGAATAGTATAAATGTACCTATGTGTTTTTGGTAAATCTATACCACATGGCACAGTACCAGTTTATTATAACTTTGCTGGGACTTAGTCATGCTGTTTTGTACTGTCTTTAAAATTGCTAAGCAGGAGTATAGAAATAAAGGGAGAAAATCCTACATTTTTTTTGTTTTAATGGACTTTATTTAAATGTTTTTCTTAATTACACTAACAAAACATGTTCAGTGCAGAAAACTTGGTAGCATAGCAAAATACAAATGAAGCAAAATTTCTGGGTGCTCACTTTTCAGGAATAATCACTGTTACCATTTTGGTTGAGCATTTCCAGTCTTTTATCTGTGCATATGTACCCATGGGTTAAAACAATAGCATTATCCTTTTAAACTTGCTTATTTTCCCTTGGCAAAATAGGGTGAATGTGTCTCTGTAAATTCTTGAGGTAATAGAACTTAATTTTGGAAATGCTAGTCAATAGGGCATTTATTCATCAGATGGACTCACTTGAAAGTTCACAATTAGTAGAAAGTGTATATGTTTATTGCCCACAGATATGTGTCAGAAGGGGATAGGCTAATCATTTTTGGTGTTTTCCAGGATCATAAAAGTGTAGAAAGTCTGTATTATAGCTGTAAAGAAGCCTTTGAAACGTTTAAGTAAAGATCTGATCACATAAGCCCTGACTTGTCCTGCAGAGCTCATCCTGGAGAACTGATTTCCAACAAGAGCTGATTCTGTTGTGGCCCAACTTGTGTCATCTGGGATAGAGGAGTTACAGTGTGTGTATATGTCTGGGCATTGGCTGGCCTTGTTTTATGTAATGATTCCAAGGTCTGTGTCATGCCATTCCATCTGTTTCTTTTAAAGATAAATGTACAATTGGTATAGGACAGATCTTGTTACAATAAACTCTGTGACAGAAACAAACTCTTTCTTTATGAGAATGCTCTTACGGAACTACGGATCTAAATGGGAGGAAACCCCCTAAGGGGACCGGTGGATACTGGGACCAGTCCTTCTCCAAAGAAAGGACTCAGACTACATTCTTATTACTGTGGTGTCCAATGGGAAGAATATTTACTTTTGATATTTAGGAACTAGAACAGAAAAAACAAATTTTGTTTATAAAAAAAACAGAAAAAACTTGCTGTTTTGTTGGTTCATTCAGCATTTATTGAATTTATGTGTTTAACCTGGAATTATAGGGAGTAATGGGAGGAGATAGGAAGGAGAATATGAGATAGTTTGTTTATATTCAAATTATGTTTGAATCCAAGCTACTTGAATAGAACTAGTCAAAATCATGAGGCTAGGGTTAACTGTCATGGGGAGGAAAGGATTAGGCAGATGGTGACAAAGGGGTAGTTAGGTGGCAGCTAAAGTTGATTGTTATGAGTGCTCTGTTTTACACCTTTGGTCTGATATATACGTATGTACATACAGTTTTATATGTGTTTAAGTATAATATTTAAATGTGTGTATCCTTTTTAGTGCATATAGTCATAGATATGCCCTTGTCTATCACAGCTCAGCTTTTATAGGTACAATTGCAGACATCGTCCTTCCTTTACCTGGGGAAACCATAGAAGTGCTATTGATCTGCTGCATCTGGAGGCAATGCTTTGTCTCATAGAACACAGTCTATAGGTGCTGTTCATTCCTCTGGTTCAGTTTCCATCCAGCCCTTGTGTCATGAACCCTGTGGTTAGATGAGCCCTCTGGTTAGGTTTTTCCTAGGACATCCTCTGTCCTGTCCTGTCCTGTCTTGTTGCATGGCCATATCACATTCTGTAGGTAATCAGTTGTGTGGTTCATAGGGTGGGTGATTAGGTAAGTGAGAGCAGTGATTGCTCTGGGCTTCAGCTTGTTCTTGAAGTATGATTGCAGATCAGATCTTACTGTTTCTGGTTCTGTCCACGGGATGATTTTTTTCACCTACCATGTTATATCTTAGGGCCATCTTGGAAAAGGTGCTGTATTACTCTTAGCCTATTTTCGTCTGACTTTCACATTCTTGGCATCCTGCATATATTGCCGGTGGGTTTTGCTAGAGTGGTAGAGACACCCTGCTGGGTTGGTTTGTCCTCTGCCAGATTTCTCTTTCACAGTTTTGTGATTTGTGAGTGTGTACCATAAACTCACAAATAACTTCATCGGGTTCCCCCCAACCCCAAGTTTCATTCTGGGTGTACTGTGGCTTAAATTAGTCACAAGTGTTGTTAGGTTTGGTCATATATTGCCTGTTTTTAACCTTACACATGGAAGCTTGGGTTGGATTTTTTCTTGTTTTGTTTTCAAGTGTAGACAAGGGAAGTGGACAGTCTAGACGGATGAGAGTCAGCATTAGCAAAGACACAGAAGCATGAAAATTTGTTTCATGTTGAGGCAGCTGGTGTGGCTGGAATTCAGGGGGCACGAGGAGTGGGAATGAGAAGCAGAAGACAGGCTGCAAAGCTGGATTGGAGCCAGCTTGTGCTAAACTCAGAATATTATACTGAGGAGTTTGGTCTTCATCCTGTAGGCCTTATGGAGCCACTGGAAACCTTTTAAAAAAATTATGTTATTATTTTTGAAAGAAGAGCCATAATTACAAATATCTGTTTTAGAAATACTATGTGTTGCATTTTCTGGAGAATTACCCAATTTCCTGGCTTGAAGAAGCCTCATTTTGTATTTCTTTTATTTATAGCTGCTAGGTGACATTTCTAATTCTAGTAGTGGTCTTGTGTTTTTCTTTGTGCAATAAGACCTGGTGGTATGAATTTTCCTATTTTGGTGGTATTTATTATAAAGATGACTAGGATCAAATATTTAATTATGATAGTAAATTTCATTGTTACCAATTAAGTACATTGTGTTAGCTACAGAAAGAATAACATGAAGCTTGGGAATACTGATTTAAGGAGCTATCTTTGCTATTTGTTGCTCTTTATTTTGAAACATATCTGTGCCAATCTTACTGTGTGCCCAGCTGGGAATTCAAATGTGTATAAAGTGACTGAGCTGCTGAGTTCACAGTAAAATAAACTGATACTAAGAATTCAAAATGGTAATTTCAGGACAGGCTGAGTATCCCTTATCCAAAATGCTTGGGAAATCCTAAGTGTTTTGGATTTTGGAATTTTTTTGATTTTGGAATATTTGCATGTAGATACTGGTTGAGCATCCGTAATTTGAAAATCTGATATACTCCAATGAGCATTTCCTTTGAGCATGACTTTTTTGGTGTCATGTCAGCTCTCAAAGTTTTAGATTTTGGACCATTTCAGATTTTGGACTTGCAGATTCGGGATGCTCAACCTGTAGTAGAAATACATGTAGAGAAAGGACAACAAAGTGAGCCTAGATGGAGAGTCAGGAAAGAATAAGCAGTGATACCTGTACTGAGTCTATTTTTTTGTTTTGTTTTGTTTTACTGGGACTTGGTCTGTAGCTGTACACTATTTGATGAATTAGATGTAATTATTAATTCATCAAATGTTCCTTTGACTACTTACTATATACCAGGTACTGTATTAGGCTATGAGGGATATGGACTTAAGATTGTCATCTTTGACCCTAGGAATCTGATTGCTTGGAGAAGCAGCTGGTCAGTAGCAATTTAGTGATAAAAAGAGGCATGCTGGCGACTGGGAATTGCCTTGCAAAACTGTGGATACATTAATTTTTCTTACTGAATCATTTTTACTTAAGGTTTGTTGGAATCCTACTGTCTATCAAATTTCTTAAGAGTGAGAATCCTTTTGTAAATCACCTTTTTAATAGTTGCTCAAGAAATATTTGTTGAATGAATGACTGTATCTTTTGTGTAAGAATAGATTGGTATTAATTCAAAATTTGTATTATTTGCTACTGGCTCTCCCTTCATGGAAAGATACTTTTCTTTTTCCTTTTTTTTAAAAAATTGAATCTTCCAGGAAGTATTAGTCTCCTAGGATTTCTGTCCAAGCACTTTTCTGAAGCCAGTGGGTGGGTGCATGTTTAGATCCAAGAGAAACAAATTATATCCATAGATGTGAACTTTTCACAGTCTTCTCAAAATAAAAGCTCGAAAAAATATTTTATGTTTTTTTTTTTTCTTCATAAAGACTAAATGTCTTTTTCTGAAGAGGAATAAAGCAAAGATAACATGTTGGGCATGCGTGCCTCTTCATATTGTTTTCACCTTCCCTAGAAGAACACCTCAAAATGTTCATTTAGCATTTTTGGCCACTATTTTAAACCTTAAAAACTGGTAGTAAGAAGTACATATGTGGTGAAGTTCAAATAACACTGAAAATTGCTGTTTTAAAGAATGTAGGTATTTTGGGAGTCTAGGAACAAAAATACTATAGTGTTAGATTTATGAAGCCAAGCAAAATAAAATATGGATGTGCGATATTAAGAGCTTTTTATTGTAGGAAACATGAATTAGATATGTTGAAAGTCTCTTAGCTTAAATTTTTTAAAAGAAGAATGTAATTGGACATGGGTGAAGGCTCTGTCAACTCTAAAGTCCGTGTAAATGTATACTTGGTATACCACACTGATGTCTTAAGCTTTCTTCCCCCATGTGACTACCATCGTGTCTTGTGTGGATGTAGAAGAGGACACAGCCATGGAGGTACACATTACTAAACTAGTAGACGGGGGAGGTCGAAATAAGGTAGAAAAGGAGTAGTACAGCCACAAGATCGACATATTTTAGGTTCAAAGCCACTGGTGTTTCCAAGTCATGGACTTGAACCAAGACTGTACTGTTTAGTAACTAAAATTTACTTTATAACTGATTAGGTTGTATGCACTTTTAGGACATTTGATTATATGCTCTAAGAATAGTATATGGATCACACTTTTTTGTATTATTATGAGATCTTTGTCTAGACTTTTACATAGACTTTTTTTCCTTTACTCTTGCACCGAACAAAGCACCTCATTTCTGCTGTCTAGGGCCATCTCTTTGCTTTATCATCACAATTCATTCTGTATATCACAATTTGCTTCTTCATACCATTTCTCTTATTCCCAGTCCTTATCTTTAAAGTAGATTTCTTGTACATAGATCTTTAAAGTAGATTTCTTGTACATAGCATAAATTGTGTCTTGCTTTTTTAAAAATCCAATCTTACAGTCTTCCTTTTAATTGGTCCCTTTGATCATTTACCCTTAATCTAATTTTTGGTTCTATTGGGTACCATCTTGTAATTTATTTTCTTTCTCCCATCTATTTCTTATTTCTTTTTCCTCATTTTCTTTCTTTCTCTAGATTAATTGAATATTTTTCTGTGGTTCCATTTTATCTTTACTATTGGCTTATTAGTTATACCTCTTTGTTTTATAGTTACCCAATCTAAATTGTACTCATTAACTTGCCTACACAATGCTCCTCCTCCTTTGTTAACTACTTCCATCAATGACTTTGTTGACCAATTAATTGTTCTTTATCTTTCTCTCCCTTAACTCCCACTTGTCTTTAGCCATGTGTTTTCTTACTATTCTACTAATTGAATATTTTTTGAATTTGTTACTTCATTCTATTGACACCTTCTCTATTCAGATACTATAACCTGCATAAAGATGAGCTTGCTCATGGCCCAGTTTTAACTTTGGTAGCCAAAGAAACACAAATTTCAACATTGAAAAAGAATCACCAAACCATTTTTTTACTCTGGTCTCTTGAGAATCAAAGGAGGTTTCATTGTAACAGCAAAATTAAAAAAAAATTCTCTTTATCAATTTAACTTTTCTAATTCTTCTTCATCACAGTGTAAGGCAGCCATCAGACTCTCTCCCTTAAACCAATCTGCTTTCCCCAAACAGATACCGGCTTTTTCTCAATTCCAGCTTGAATCTCTCCTGTGTTCATTTAGCAGCTTAGTCCATTTTCTGTTGCTATAACAATACCACTGACTGGGTAATTTATAAAGAAGAGAAGTTTATTTGGGTCATGGTTCTGGAGACTGGGAAGTCCAAGAACATGGTGGCAGCATCCAGCAAGGGTCATGTCATGGTGGAAAGCATCACATGGTGAGGAAGCACGTGAGTGAGACAGAATAGGGGGGCCAAACTTATCCTTTTATCAGGAACCCACTCCTGAGATAATGATTAATCCATTCATGAGGACAGATCCCTCATGACCTAATAATCTCTTAAAGGTCCATCTCTCAGCATGGTTACAATGGCAATTAAATTTCAACATGAGTTTTGGAGGGGACATTCAAACCATAGCAGCAGCTGTTTTTTTCCTAACTCGGCCTGTTCCACGATTAATCAGTCACAATGCTTTCAAAACTAAAATTACAAAGGCATAATCCTCTTTTGGGGGAGAGAGAGAGCAGAGACTGTCAGTATCTATTTGTTCACCTTTTATATTATTTTAAACATCTTTGTGGAGTTTATAACCCGCTGGGGGAGAAAGGCAAGTAGAGAAATCAATTGGGGAGGGTAGAGGTTGTTCAGAAGAGTATACAGTAGGTATATCTACCAAAGGCAGCTATCACATCTGTGTTCACAATTGTTTGACGCCTAATGGGCTCTTGATAGTCATTTGCTGAATGAATGAATTATTAAGGAATGATCGGACCTTGGGCTTCCTCTCCTTCATTCTTAGCATTTATCTTACCCTGTTGTGCTGGTTTGTAGCCAGTTTTCCTTCGGTGATTAGCCTGCCACTGAGACTTCCTTCCAAATATTTTCTTATTAGAGACATGTAGGTTACTCTTTCTCAGCTTGAGAAGGTAGACTCCATGTACCATGTTTAGTTCTTATACTTTATCATGAACTTTATTCTTGTTATACAGACTTTTATCTAGTTTTAGCCCGTTTGGATACCCTGCCACAGTCTCCCTTTTTTTTCTACATGAGGAAAACCTGGCTTTTCAGATGCCTTTTCTTTGTTATTATATTATTAAAACTTTAGGAATAGTCACTTGTTTGGAGATAAGGTAAAAGAATAATAGTAACAAGTGATAGAATTAGTGTTGTTCTCTTTTACTTCTGGGATGACTTTTAAATTATCTCTATCCTTGATTTCTATACTCCTTTGTAAGAACTTATATGTCACATCATCACTTCAAACTCAGTATGCCTAAAAGTTCAAAAATAGCCTCTCCTAGTCTTCTGGGTTTGAAACCTTGCCATTCTGTTTCAGTAATTCCTCTTCTTTGTACACTATTTAGACATACATTTCTGTGGATTCTTTTTTCTGAAATTTATTTAATATCAATCCCTTATTATTACTACTGCTACTTCTACCTGAACCTATGTGTACAGCTTTCCCTTTGGACTCTCCCTCCTTCTACTATGTGTCCTTCACAATTCAGTGTCCCCAAATTTATCTTTCTAGAGCAACATTTAGTGGTTATCCCATTTGGTCATAGTCAAACAAACACTCAGGAAATTGAAACCCAGATCAACTGCTGATGGGAATGTAAAATAGTGCAGCCAAGTTTTCCATGTTGGAAAATAGTCTGGCATTTCCTCAAAAACCTTAACATAGAATTATCATTTGACTTAGCAATTCTACTCATAGGCATATGCCCAAAGCATATGAAAACCTGTCCAAACAAAAAATTGTACATAAATGTTTATAGTAGCATTTTTCATAGTGGGTAAAAAGTAGACATAACCCAAGTTGCCATCAGCTGATAAATGGATGACCAAAATGTGGTATAACTGTAAAATGTAATATTATAGTTGCATACAAATGAAGAAAGTACTGATACATGTTACAATATGGATGAACCTTGAAAATATGCAGCATGAAAGAAGACAGACACAAAAGGCCACATATGATAATGAGTCCATTTATACAAAATGTCCGGAATAGGAAAATCTATAGGGACAGAAAGTACATTAGTGATTGCTAGGTTTAGAGTATGAAGTTTTTGATTTTTTTAAAATGAGATAAAATGCACACAATATGAAGTTTACTGTTTTATCTATTTAAAAATGTACAACTCAGTGGTTTTTATTATATTCAAAATGTTGTACAACCACTACTACTATCTCAGAATGTTTATTTTTTTCCAGAAGAAACCCTGTACCCTTTACTCTATACTCCCCCCTTTCGCCAGCACTTTTTGAATCTGCTGCTCCATTTTACATTCCCACCAGCAATGTATGAGGGTTATAATTTCTCCCAATTCCTTGCCAATACTTTTTATTTTTTCTTCTTTTTTTTTTTAAAGTAGCCATCCCAGTGGATTTGGAGAGGTATCTCAATGTGATTTTGATTTCCATTTTCTAATGACTAATGAT
Source organism: Galeopterus variegatus (assembly GCF_000696425.1). Lineage (NCBI taxonomy): Eukaryota > Metazoa > Chordata > Mammalia > Dermoptera > Cynocephalidae > Galeopterus > Galeopterus variegatus. The sequence continues at coordinate 235,704 of NW_007727164.1, read as the reverse complement.
GTTGAGCATTTTCTCATGTGAGAATTGGCCATTTGTATATCTTCCTTGGGGAGATGTCTATTCAAGTTTTTTGCCCAGTTTTTAATTGGGTTGTAATTTAGTTGAGTTACAAGAGTGCTTTATATATTCTGTATATTAGATCCTTATCAGATATATGGTTTGCGAATATTTTCTCCCATTCTGTGAATTGTCTTTTAACTTTCCCGATAGTGTCTTTTGACTCACAATTTAAAAAAAAATTTTTGTTGAATTCTTTTTTTGCTTTTTTTTTTTTTTTTTGTGACCGGTAAGGGGATCGCAACCCTTGGCTTGGTGTAGCCTGCACTGTGCTCAGCCAGTGAGTGCACCGGCCATCCCTATATAGGATCCAAACCTGCGGTGGGAGTGCCGCTGTGCTCCCAGCGCTGCGCTCTCCCAAGTGAGCCACGGGGTCGGCCCAAAATTTTGATAAATTCTAATCTATGTTTTTTTTTTTTTTTGTGCTTTTGGTGTCATATTTAAGAATGTGTTGCCTAATCCAAAGTTATGATGATTTATACTTGTTTCCTTCTAAGAGTTTTATAGTTTTTGCTCCTATATTTAGGTCTTTGATCCATTTTGAGTTGGTTTTTGTAATATAGTGTGAGGCAGGTTTTCAAATTTATTGTTTTGCATGTGGATATTCAGTTGCCTTAGTACTATTTGTTGAAAAGACTATTCTTTCCCATTGACTTGTCGAAGTCAATTGGCCATAAATATATGGGTTTATTTATGGACTCTCAATTTTATTCCATCGATCTGTATGTCAGCTCTAAAGCCAATACCATACTGTTTTGACTACGATAGCTTTGTAGTAAGTTTTAAAATTAGAAAGTGTGAATTCTCCCACTTTGTTCTCCTGTTTCAAGATTAGTGTGGCTATTTGGGGTCTCTTGCAATTTCATATTTTAGGATCATCTTGTTCATTTCTGCAAGAAGGACAGATGGAATTTTGATAGGCATTTCATTGACTCTGTAAATCATTGTGGGGAGCATTGCTGTCTTAGCAATATTAAGTCTTGAATCCATGAACATGGGATGTCTTTCATTTACTTAGGCCATCTTTGATTTTTTCAAACAGTATTTTCTAGTTTTTTTTTTTTTTTTTTTTCCTTTTAGTCAGGGGTCACAGGGGGCGCGTCATTTGTAGGGGTTCAGGCTCCATGGTCAGCCTGGCTGCTTGGTGGGCGGCGGCGGCCGGCGGGGCGCCGGCGGTGGGCGGTCACGGGTCTCGGGTCCTGGGAGCGGGGCTTTTGTTTCGGTAAAGGCTCCCTGGTTGGCCTGGATGCTTGGACAACTGCGGCGG
>NW_007727164.1:232413-234370 GCF_000696425.1 Galeopterus variegatus | reverse complement strand
CATGAACATGGGATTTCTTTCATTTACTTAGGCCATCTTTGATTTTTTCAAACAGTTTTTTCTAGTTTTCTTTTTTTTTTTTTTTCCTTTTTGTCTTTTTTTACTGGCCGGTAGCGGGATCGCAACCCCCGGTGTCGCGCCCACACCGCGCTCAGCCAGTGAGCGGGAACCGGTCTCCACATGGGATCCGAACCCTCGGCGGGAGCGCCGCCGCGCTCCCAAGTGGCGCACTCTCCAGTGCACCACCGGGCCGGCCCGTATTTTCTAGTTTTCAACGTGCAAATCTTGTGCTTCCTTGGTTAAATGTAGTACTAATGTATTTTATTATTTTTAAAGCTAAGTGGGATTATTTTGTTTTTGACCATTCAGTGTTTGTGTAGAAATACCACTGATTTTGTGTGTTGATCTTATATAACACAACTTTGCTGATCTAGCTTATTACCTTTTTTTTTTTTTCTGAATTGTTTAAGGTTTCCTATATATAAGATTAATGTCATCTGCAAATAGAGATAATTTACTTCTTCCTTTCCTATTAGATATTTATTTTTTAATTGGATGCTTTTTATTTATTTTTCTTACCTAATATTCCTGGCTTGAACTTTCAGTACAAAATAGAAAGAAGTGGTAACAGGCGACATCCTATATTGTTCCTGATGTTAGTAGGAAAGCTTTCAGTCTTTCGCCATTAAGTATGATGTTAGGGCATTCGTAAATGCCCCTTATCATTTTGAGGAAGTTCCCTTCTATTTTTAGTTGTTGAGTGTTTTTATCATGAAGGGATGTTGGATTTTGTCAAATGCTTTTTCTGTGTCTTGAGATGATCATATGTTTTCCCCCTTCATTTCTATTAATATGATTTATTATATTGACCAGTTTTCCTCTGTTGAACCACTATTGTATTCTTGGAATAAATCCCACTTGGTCATGGTATAAGATCCTTTTAATATCCTGCTGGATTTGGTTTGTGAGTATTTTGTCAAGGATTCTTGCTTGTATATTTATAGGGGTATTGGTCTGTTTTTTTTTTTTTTTTTTTTTTTTTTTTTTTTTTTTTTTTTTTTTTCTTGTCATGTCTTTGTTTGGCTTTGGTATCAAGCCTTGTAGAAAGAATTAAGAAGTGTTTGGGGTTTCTTTTGGGGGTGATGAATATGGTCTAAAATCGTTTGTGGCATTGATTGCAGAACTTTGTGAGTATACTTAAAACCATTGAATTGTACACTTAAAATGGGTGACATGTATGATATCTCAAATCAAGGTACTTCTACCCCTGCCCTCTGAAGAAAGAAAGAATCTTCAGGGAGCTCCTCACCTATATTTTTTAGCCCATAGTTCTTATTCTGGCCTTCAGAACCCTCAATAATCTTTCCAGCTATCATATTTCAGCATTACCTCTGACTTGTTTTTGTAAATAACTGATTCAGTGACAGTGGTCAACTTGCTTCTCTGCTCACCACGTCTACTCCCCTAGATCTCCCAGAACATCCTGTGCATCTTGCTTCTTCACCCTGCTCAAGGACTGTTCTCACCTCTCCTGAATGTCCCTATCCCTCTTTCCCACCACTGACAGTCCAACCTTTCTTTCAAAATTTCATTCAAGTTTCTTTTATTCACTACTCTATCCTCCAGTAATCTCTTAGTTCCAAACTCCTAAATGTGGTGATTGTTACATCAGTTAAAGAAAAAAAAAAGAGGATAAGTGTGATCTAGAATGAATTTGTTTAAGAAGACAGTGGGACAGAATATTTTAAATTAGAACTGTTCTGGGAGGGCCGGCCCCATGGCGCACTTGGGAGAGTGAGGCGCTGGGAGCACAGCGACGTTCCCGCTGCGACGCTCCTGCCACGGGTTCGGATCCTATATGGAACTGGCTGGTGCGCTCACTGGCTGAGCGTGGTGCAGGCGACACCAAGCCAAGGGTTGCGGTCTCCTTACCGGTCCCAAAAAAGAGAACCCCCCC
>NW_007727164.1:213562-232165 GCF_000696425.1 Galeopterus variegatus | reverse complement strand
CCCCCCCCCCCCCCAAAAAAAGAACTGTTTTGGGAAATCTGATATATGTGTTTGTAGTATAAGTAGGCATATACTCTTTTTTAAAAAATGCATTCACAGTTAAATTATAAGTTTATAGGGATGGCTTTTCATTTGGACTTCTCTAGTCTCCCCAAATAGTTGTCTGTACTTTGAAGAAAGGCAAGATGTGGTCTATTTAGCCATTGATATTAAATGTCAGGTAAGCATCTGTTGCTATGTATTTTTGGAAGGTAGAAAGATCCAGTTTTCAGTTGTGTTTGATAGTTTTTCTTACATTTGTCTAAAAAATAGTTTTGAGAATTTGTTGCATTAGAATAGAAATAGTTGGAGAAAGCCCTAATGTGCATAGTGAAGTCTGTGTGCAAATGTGAGACATGGATCAGTGAGACTGTTTATGTTAACACTGCATTTTGGAGTTCAGTGAGGTACAATTGTGATGTTATATAGGTGTTATGGCGTAATGTTAACATACTTCACATAAAATAGAATTGGATTCAATTCAGGTATCTACCTCATACATACTTGTCAGGAGGTCAAATCAAGATCCAAATTTAGGTTTGTCTAAATCTAGATACAATTTTGCATGGCATGGTCATTAAGGGTAGTTGTTTAATTTCTCTGAGTCTCATTTTATTTGAGGATAAAATGAACTTAATAATATGAGGATGTCTGTAAAGCATTCAGCAAAGAGCTTTCTTGCAAAATAGGCAGGTCTGTTACTATTAATAAAATATTTTGTTTACTTCAAAACAATGGCACCAACAGAAAGTGATTTTGAAAGCGTGTCTGAAACTTACGCAGAGAAATTCGCTGATCTCTTGGCTTTAGAATATTGAATTCTTTATTTCACATCTTGGCACAAAGTTTTCAGTGTTCAGTTTCTCTAGAATTTAGATAATTTTCCAAGTAAGTCATTTGTTAATTATTTTATTCCCTCTATTTTCTTTTTTCTTGTTATTCAGAATGAATTATTGCTAAAGAAGTAACAGAATTATACCTTCTCTGTTAATAACCTCTCTTTGTGAAGAATTTGAGAATATCTGACACTTGTAGTTAAGTGCAACAGTTACATATTTAAGCCTTAGATTTTGAAGTTTGTGGAATGAAGGTTAGGAAGGATGACTTTTTTGTTGGAAGTCATAATAGAAATAAAGAGATGGTTATTGGTTTTCATCTCGGCTGCAGAAGAAGTATTTGTATAAGAGTATTGTTGGTGTTGCTGTAGTAACATAGTCAAAACTATAGCAGTGAAAGCATCACACAATAAAGCATTTATTTGGTTACCTGCGTGGCTTTTCTTATGCTGGAGTTATTCTATTCCTAATTGATTTCAAAATATCTTTTTTAAAAAAATTCTTAGTTGTCATAAATACCCAGATATCATAAGTTTACATAAAGTTCAAAATAAATCAGTATTCTTAATATGAATACTAATTATCTAGATTCTTTGATTACTGTTATGCTTAGAATTAAAAAAAAAAAAAAACCTTCTGCTATGGTAAATCCAAATTTCCCCTTTGTGATGGTGACGGATTATAATTTAAAAAATTTATATCTCCATGTATTTTAGCATGGTTTTGGTTCAGTTCGTAATTTTTCTTAATGAAAGCCATACATAGGCACTTTTTTTCAAATGTTTATATTTTCTTTTACAAATTAAAATGGACACTGTCCTTCTTAGCTTTTTAGTAAAGCTACAATTTGGATCAGGAGAAAGTGGTTCCACTAAACAGTTTGTAGGGGAAAATAGCTCTGCTTCTGGCTTTTATAGACTCTCTTGCTCAAAGGAAGAACTGCTATTGAGTCAGTTACAACTTCAGTGGAAGATGTCTTGCAGCTGTGCCTTTTTGGTTTGGTTCCAGAGATAGTATTTGTGTGTACTGTCAGAATGTCTTAAAGGCCCATCCTGGAAAAGATTCAACTCTATAAAAGGAGTTTTGTTTTATAACCTTTCACGTGTTCTTATGGGGTTCTGGTGGTGATGGTGGTCTTCATTATCTTGTCTTTCAAACTGTCATTTTATTGAGACACAGGCTTCACAGTTTGAGAATAGGGATTGCAGTTATAGTTATTGTATCTCATAAAATAAATTTAGTAAAGCCCTTGGCACATGCTATGATGAAAACAAAACCCCCCCCCCCCCCAAAATCTTGCAATTTCTTTTTTTTTTTTTTTGTCCTTTTTGAGACCGGCCGCTCCGCGCTCAGCCAGTGAGCGCTGTGAGCGCACTGGTCATCCCTATATAGGATCCGAGCCTGCGGCGGGAGTGCTGCTGCGCTCCCAGCGCCGCACTCTCCCGAGTGCGCCACACTCTCCCGAGTGCGCCACAGGCTCGGCCCAAAATCTTGCAATTTCAGTGAGTTATTTTTTTCATTTCTTTTCTGCTTCTATACTGATAAGATTGGTACTCATTTGATTATATTCTTCTGGGTAATTTTTTTTTTTTTTTTTTTTTGTCTTTTTCCGTGTCTGGCAACGGATCGCAACCCTCAGTGTTGCCCCCGTACCGGACCGGGACCGGCAACGGGATCGCAACCCTTGGCGTTGCTCCCATGCCTCGCTCAGCCAGTGAGCGGGAACCGGTCTGTATGTGGGATCCGAACCCTCGGGCGGGAGCGCCGCCGCGCTTCCCAAGCGGCGCACTATCCAGTGCGCCACCGGGCCGGCCCTTCTTCTGGGTAATTTAATAGATGTTGATTTACAAATAAAGTTAATATATTAGAATATAGAAGATTTATGCAGGGAATACCAAACGAAGTTTGAAAAGTTTAAAATACCAGTGACTTCTCATGTTGAAAATTGTTCAGCTTAACCTGTTTTGAGCCATACATGTGTTTCCATAAACCGTATTTTCTCCAAAATTTCTCCTTTTCTCTTCAGGTTCCCCCCACCCCCTCCTTTTAAATGCTTCAAAGTTAGCAAAGCTGTTTAAGATGGGGAACAGGGCTTCAGATAAATGTTAAACTCTTCTCTGTGGTTTTGATCCTTTTTCCTCCCTCTCTTCTGAACTACATGCTATCCATTTTCCTTTCCTTCTCCTTTGTGTCTTGAACCTCTCTTCTCTTTGTCTCTCCTACCAGAAGCCGGCACCAAATAAAACAACCCAGATATCTCCTGGACGTAAGCATCTTCCCACAGTCCTAAACTCTTTGTAGTTATTACTTGCCCTTTCTTCAGCCTGTTCTTCATTGCTAAATTTCAGAGATTAGTTTACAGTTGTTATCGTTTACCTTCCTCCCTTCAATATTTTTTCTTTAGCCAGTTGTCTTTTGTTCTCACTAGCCACTGAACTTGCTCTTTGAGGTAACTGGCGATATTATGACACTTTTTAATCCTGAAGCAATCTGCTCTTGCCCCCATTGGCCTCTCCTCCCAGCTTGACTCTTCTCTCTTGCCAGTATAGATGCTCCTTGACTCATGATGGGGTTATATCCCAATAAACCAGTCATAAGTTGAAAATGTTATTAGGTCGAAAATGCATTTGATACACCTAATCTACTGAACATCATAGCTTAGCCTAGCCCACCTTCAGTGTGCTCAGAACATATACATTAACCTACAATTGGGCAAAATCATCTAATGTAAAGCCTATTTTTATAATAAATTGTTGAGTATCTTATGTAATTTATTGAATACAGTGTTTGTACTTTCTTGGTTTGCAGTCTTTCTCTGATGCTGATCCTTCCCTCTTTGGTAAGTTCCTTGCTATCTCTGCATTGGGATTTATTATGAGCATTCTTCTAGTGCTGTTTTGCCTAGGGTTTCATCTACCTCTAATAACACTGGTTGACCAAGTAGTTTCAAATCTTAGTCTGGAAGCCCAGTCTCTGTCATGCAGACACATATCTCCAACCATCTTTCTGATTTGCTACCCAGATGGCACATAGGCATTCCAGTTCAAATGCATTCAAAGTAGAAGCTTTTGCTTCCTTTATCCCTATTTTCTACTCTCTAAGTTCCTCTCTAAATTATTGGCACCACTGTCTGACCTTTGACTGCCAGGAACCTGGGAACTTTGTTCTCCATTCCTCCTACAGTCCAATTCATTATCAAGTCCTGTCCATTTTACACACTATTTATTGACTCCATCTCTCCATTTGTATCTTTGTTGTCTCCTGGATCACTGGAGCATCATCTTAACCAGTTTCCTTTCATTGTGTTACTTGTTCTCACATGGCTGCCAAAGTAATCCTCCAGAAATACAAAGTTAATATTATTTTCCATTGCAACAGGATAGGGTAAAAACATCTGATCATACTGATCATGCATTATTTGGCTGTTGCTTCCTTTGTTCTATCTCCTCCACTCCCCACCCTGTGTTCCAGGCAGACGAGGTACTCACTGTTCTCTATGACACATTTAACTGTCATGATTCTGTACTCTTCCCTTATAGTTGCCACGGTGAGGAATGTACGTATACCCACTTACAATATGCCCAGTAAGCTCCTCCTTATCTTTCAGGATCAGCTCAAATGTCACCTTGGGAACCATTCTTCCCTCGTCATGTCAGTTACTGTTAAATTGTTTATGCCTACATTGTAGCTATTATTGTCATTGTAGTAAGTTATTTATTTAAGTGCTTGTCTCTTATGCTGCTGCAGCCACGTTTTACATATTTATCCTCAGCAACTACCAGAAGGCAAAGAGCAATTTCTCCTTGGATGAACGGATCTTAGCACAACTTGAAAGTACAGAATTAATATCAGGATCTCATAGGCAAAAGTTATGGTGAATATGCTGGCTTGCAGTTGGATATTTTTTGTTTATTGTTCTGGGTGGGTGGGGCTGTGGATTGAGACCATATTAGCACTTGAGGTTAGGGTTTTCTTTCATAATTCAAATTTGGAGAGTTAGATTTTAAAAGTGAAGCTACAGAAAGTAGGCAGAGCTACAGTTTCAAATTATGGAGAGCTAATAAAGTTGTGAAGGGTTGGAAGTACACTAGGTTCTCAAACAAGTGCCCAAAGCACTGCAGATTGCATATATCAGGCAGAAAGAAGATAGTGATGCAGGTGAAATGAGGAGAGGGCCATAAATGGGGTCATGCTTGTCAGGCACCTTGGATGTGTAGCTGTGTACTGCCTTTTACAAATACACTCTAACTTTTCTCCAGCTTGCCCTGGTAGAAGCGAAGTTAAGTTTTATACGTTTTTTGATATAAGCCTATATTGACGTGCTTGATGTTTATGTGGTTCTAGAAGATCCTCTTGGGACAGTCGTGGATGTTTTAAGGGAAAGGACTAAAAAGAAAGAAGGGCAATTATAGGGGTTTGGAAAAGGAGTATTCCTCCCACAAATTGAGGAAAAAGTAGGTAAATTAGATTGGTAGGAGATTACTATATGGTAATGTTTGATTTTTAAAAATAAAGTTAAATGTAGTGATGTATTCAACCATTTTTAGGGGAAAAACTTGGATGAATGTTTTGACCATTTAAATTCTGTGTTTAATAGTAATTTGCATTTTACACTTTATCATTTTATACCTTACCAGTAGCTATCATGGTGGTTCACCTTAGATTAGATCCTCACAACCATCCTGTTACACAGATAGGCTAGCTGCTGGTACTTTGATATTACAGACTTAGTTTTAGCTACGTGGCAACATGGGAATATATTCCAAGCTATTTGAGTATAGGTTTAATGTTTTTTCAGGTTGGGAAGAGTAGGTAATTTCTTGGTAATGGCCCTTTTATTTTTTTGAAACGTAATTTTGGGGTAGGGTATAGGGTTTTTGTTGGGGTAGAGCTGGGGAATGTTTTAGGTCTACTAGATTCCTGGTCTCAGAGCTATTTGTTTCTTTTTACTCTTGGACAGCAATATAGGGCCTGTGTTCCCATTTGGGTCCTTAACAATGTGTCTGCTCTTTTCTTCTTATCCAGGCAGGGCAGTCTGCTATAGGGAAAAGCATTGGGATTATTATTAGAATCTGACATCTAAGCCTGGTCAGATCTGCCAGTGATTTACTATGTATTCTGGACAGATAACCTAATTTCTGGGCCTCAGATTCCCTATCTATTAAAGGCAAGGGGTAGGTGAACACTAAAGTTCCTTTTGGCTCTGTACTTCTTCGATTCTGTAGAAAAATCTCATTTGCTCAGTCATTTGTAGGGTATTGTACAGGTGCTAGCAAGATATGTTTCTGCGTTAAAAGTAGTGGGCTTTGTGATAGGTGCTTTTTAAAAATTTAATCCCTAAGGCAAGGTGGGTGTCATTACCACCTAGCAGTAGCACTGCTCATTCCAAGTGAGAGAAGGATGAGCCTAAAAGTGGTAAACCTATAATGTCTTCCTCTACCTCCTGAGGGAGTTGACCACTTCTGCTGTGCCCTTTCACTACCTCGTTTATAGTCCTTATCACATGTGGTGTAATGATTTGTTTATGTGTCTGTTTTCCCCGACAGAATGGGAATTCCTGGAGGGTTGGTGTGGGAAAGAACCTTCCCTAGGTCCTTAGGGCCTAGACCAGTGTCTGGTGCAAAGGAAGAACTCAGCAAATATTTCTTAGACATAAATTGGAATGAAAATAATAACATTTTTAAGTACATGCCAGATTACTATCCTGGTCTGAGTGTGAATTTTAAAAATAATGCTTTTGATTTTTGTAGTTAATTAAAAATAAAAGGATTTGTAAGAGCTTAATCTTAATACTTTTTAGGTGTTTTCAGAACAGTAACTTTTTTTTTTTTTTTGTCTTTTTCCGTGTCCGGCAACGGATCACAACCCTCAGTGTCGCCCCCGTACCGGACCGGGACCGGCAACGGGATCGCAACCCTCGGCGTTGCTCCCGCGCCTCGCTCAGCCAGTGAGCGGGAACCGGTCTGTATGTGGGATCCGAACCCTCGGGCGGGAGCGCCGCCGCGCTTCCCAAGCGGCGCACTATCCAGTGCGCCACCGGGCCGGCCCCCAGAACAGTAACTTTTTGATTAGAGATCCCAACCATCACTCCTTTATCATCTTTTATCCTTTTTCCTCCTCCTCTATCTGCTCCCACTTTGTTTTCAGAACAGTAACTTTTTTTTTTTTTTTGTCTTTTTCCGTGTCCGGCAACGGATCACAACCCTCAGTGTCGCCCCCGTACCGGACCGGGACCGGCAACGGGATCGCAACCCTCGGCGTTGCTCCCGCGCCTCGCTCAGCCAGTGAGCGGGAACCGGTCTGTATGTGGGATCCGAACCCTCGGGCGGGAGCGCCGCCGCGCTTCCCAAGCGGCGCACTATCCAGTGCGCCACCGGGCCGGCCCCCAGAACAGTAACTTTTTGATTAGAGATCCCAACCATCACTCCTTTATCAGCTTTTATCCTTTTTCCTCCTCCTCTATCTGCTCCCACTTTCTTTTCATACTCCCTGTAAAAACCTGTGGTCATACAGCATATTTCTTTCCCAGAGTACCATAAATCTGTAGTACTCTCTAACATTACATTTTAAACAACGTAATTGTATTTAATGTATTTGAACTTGTGAGTCTAATACTAAGATGTCTGGTAGGGAAGAAACTTTGCAGATGACTCGTGCAGTTGTGCAAACTGTTCTAGATTTAGAGCCTGAGAGAAGTTAAACTGTGATGGTATGTAGTCAAAAGAGATCTTGTGCATTGAAACCAAGGCCCTAGTGAAAAAAAAAAAATTATTCTTTTTTCTGACATCAGATATGTCAATAGCAATGATCTGATGAAATGTGGACTATTAGAAAATTTTATAGACCAGCTAAAGCTCATCTATAGTGAAGAGTTATAAAACTTTTCTCTGTTTATGAAGTATCATCTTGAGTGATAATTGGTAGATGGGAAGATTGGATTTCCTGTAAAATCAGTAGAATTAACAAAAGAGGTATTTTTCCTGAGTACTTTTTAGGTTATTTTAGGGTTATGCTAGAAAATTATGTTGTCTACTTTTTTTCCCTGATAGGACAGATGGGACAGATGATGATCGTTTCTCCAGGTGGAGGCTGGCTAAATAGAGATGAAAGACTGAAAGGAACTTTGTCTTACTCGTTGTCTTTTCTGTGACACTGATAATTTTATTTTCTTAGAGTTTTTGTCCTTTATGGTTTTGGAATGATGAGTGACTCATCAGGTTATTGGGTCCTCTGTATCTTAATCAATTCTGTTCTTTGTCCCCATAAAGTAGGAGCTAGGACAATTTTAAAAAGTCAAGAAATTACGATGCCGAGTTTAAGATAAAACTCTATTTATACCCAAACCCACATACACAAATATAGGGAAAGTGTTTCCCACCTTAGTCCCAACCAAATCCCTTGAATATTTTTAAAATAGCATTTTGAGGATAAATCCTCTAATTTCTCATTTTAATGAAATAATGAGACAATGCCAAAACATGGCTTTTTTTGCTCTTCCCAGACAAATGTCATAGATACAAGTTTATAGTAATGTATTTTTATATTATGACATTTGTGGATGTTTCAACCTGTATATTTTGTGCACTTGAATGTGTTTAAAATATTACTGGAAATAAATAGTTTAAATGACACTGGGCCTGGTTTGTATACTTCTAGCAATCATCTGTAAGGTTACCTTATACCTTATAAGTTACTTCACCTCTCTGGGTTCAATTGAGTTATCTGGAAAATAAAGGTGTTAAAAGAGTGGCAATGTAACCTTGGTGGAAAAGTCTATTAGCTTTGAAGGCAGGCAAAATTGGTGTAAATTCTGGCTCTACCACTTACTGCGTATATGAATTTGGGAGCTCAGTTAATTTTTCTGGGTTCTAATAGTCTAACCTTTTTATTCACTGTGTTAATGGTTCTGTTTCCAAATAATAGTACCACATAATTTACTCTCTATCTTAATTTTTTCAACCTTTGTTTGAACAATGAGATTCATATGTCTCATGAACAGGATCTTTTCTTTTGAAGGCAGCAGAGGAGCTGAGCAGTAGTGTTGAGTTCTATAGTTAAGAAGGTAGGTATCTTAATTTGGGCTGCCATAACAAAATACTATAGACTGAGTGTCTTAAACAACAGAAATTTATTTTCTCACAGTTCTGGAGGCTGGAAGTCTAAATTTGAGGTGGTGGCATGGTTGGTTTCTGGTGAGGGCTCTTCCTGGCTTGTAGACAGCACCTTCTCAACAGGCTGCCATCTTGCTGTATCCTCATGTGGTAGGGAGAGAGAGCTCGTGCATGGTCTCTGGTATCTTTTCTCAAGAGGGCACTAATTACATCGTGGGGGCCCTACCCTCGTGACTTCATTTAAACCTAATTATCTCTCAAGTTCCCAACTCCAGATACCATCACATTGGAGATTAGGTTCATCATATGAATTTTAGGGGGACATAATTTGGTCCATAGCAGTAGGAGAGTAAGAGAAGAGGGCAGGAGGCACAGGGGTGATAAGAGATGCCTGGGATGGAGCGTGAACATTTACCAGTGTTGAGTTCACCGGGTCAGAAGTAGTCAGACTTTGGATTCCACGGAGCAGTACATTTCAGAAAAAGGTTTGGAGCCAGTGTTTTTCCGAGTAAGTATATTGTAACAAATTTGCAACTGTACTACTAGTATTTATTTAAAAATACACTTAACATTAAAAAAAAACTGGGAAGAACTTAATCTGAATAAAGGATAATGCTCTGAATTGAATAAAATTGACTCTACTAAAAAACTCACCACATACCCTTTTGCAAACAAGTGAAACCTTTGTGAATAAAGTTTATTTCCATTATATAGAATGACTTTTTAAAAAAAGTTTTGCATTTGCTCATTTTTTGATGGATTAATCTCTTCAGAGCTGCTATTGAAATATACTTTCACTGTCTTCCCTTTATGTAAACTTTACCTTTTCTCTGCCATTTGGTACAGGTGACATCTTGTTTATTTAAATACCTAAAGTATTTTCATTGAGATTAACAAAGACCTCTTTTTTTCTTATTCTTTTTTAAGAAAAGACTTCGCCATAGGTGAATGTGAGCAGGTAATTACTCATTAACTTAGGGACTGCTTGATAGGGAGAGCAACATAGTAGCAAAGTGAAGTTGTAAAAATGCACACATGGATCCATAGTCTGTCTCAGTCCTGAATTGTTAATGTAAATATATATGTTGGGAAAAACCCCCAGAATTAAGATTGTAGAAATGTAATAGGGGATGGTACTGTAGATAAAGTTAAGGAAGGACTAGTTATTTCTCAGATTGCTCTGACCTGAATTTTAGAACTGACGCATTTTTCTTTAGTGACTTTACATTTACTTCGCTTCCATATGTATTTATATTCATATGACAGATGGATGTAGGATTACCTTGTTTTAGGTCATTTCTCAATTTAGGATTGACTACAAAGAAAGGGTTTTATCAGCTTTACAGCTATATCATGGTACCTATACAATCTAGGTTAAAACACCTCCATTTTTATATAGAGTGTCAATGAATAAACATTCTTGTACAAATAAACTAAAATAGATATCTTATTTTTTATATGTTGAAAACTGGACTATGTTTTGCATGGTTTTTCTATATCTGAAAATGTATGTATCATTTATAGTAGTTTAAAGATTAGACTATACGGTGTGTACATATACTTTTGATGTTTATTCATAGGGTAGAGTAAAATGGCAAAAATAAAAAAGTTGAGAGATGGAGACCCAAAGCAAAGCAAAAATCGTAACCAAAATAACTAAATGACAAAAATTTCTCAGTACCGTAGTAGAATTATAAAAATTATAATTATAGAATTGTAGTTGTGGCATTAAAACTAGTCTTTACGAAGAAGTGTTCTCCATTTATTGGATTGAACGGTCTTCAGGAAGCTGACTTTTTTTCTTTGACCCATATGAATTTTCTAGCTGAGGAATGAAATGACTTGGAACGAAGCTGGGCTTTTCTACTGAGCATGCCCTTCTCCAGCAGGGTCTGGCTTGGGTGGGGCCAGTCTTGCTCATTAAGCTTTTGGACGCTGATTTCCATCAGCTTTTCATAGTCTTCCTATCACAGAAACAGCAGACAACGGGCTTGATGTGCTTAATAGCTGCGTATGTATTTCAAGGGGGAGATTTTTAGGACATTTCTGTTGTAGCAGTTGGGTTTTGTGATATAAGCTTGTTTGTTTTTGCTTGTGAAGTAAGTTTGTTGTTAATAGTGTGATTAAATATCCAGGGGACTGAAAATTTGGAAAATACTTGTGTACAGAGTAGATGTAATCTGAGTATGTACACTGTTTGGCAAGGGAATATTTTCTGTTATATTTGAATGAAGGTCTATGAAAAATACATTTTTTTCAGTGGTCAGAGTTTAGTTTTAGACCACTTGTTTGCATTTTTCTAGGCAAATATTGAATTTTGTTAGATTATCTTTAGCATAGCTTTTTCAGGTTTGACCTATGAGAATAATGAAGCTAGTTGATTTATTTTTATATATGTGTCTAGCTGTTTTACAATTGATTTATTCAGTGGTATGAACACTGTATTAAAGTTAATTATTTCCTAAAGCACAGTGAAGGCTATATAAGGTTGCTAGTATATGTTTTTTTGTTTTTTTTTTTTAGCATGTTAGAGGATAACTTCCATTTTAATTAATTTATAAATTGCTTCATTTTACCCTAACTCATTTGATTAAAATAAGTTATATTGTAGCTATCTGATGTATGAATTAACAATTTTTAGCATCTGCAGATTAGTAGCCATTAGTAGTGTTTAAGAACTGTTTATTGTTTTCATGTTGTCACACCCTAAGTAAATATTTATCTAATAGGTTAGATATCCACAGCTTTTTTTATTACTGCATATTTGTTCTGTTGTCACATTGAAGGTATATGAAATCTCATCAGGTTGCCCAGATTATATGATATATTGATGACCTTTAGTTTAATGTCATAGCAGGATCGCAAAGAAAGTTAGGTTGGAAAGGTAAATTTTAAACTTTGACATTACTTTTGTTTGGATTTTTTGGTGGACTCTGAAGGTTGAATGCCTGGCATATTCTCCAGCAGGATCTTCTACCAAATCACTTTTGCAAATGTTCAGCTTTGAGACTTTTACCTCATAAGAAATAAATGCATTTAGCTGAAGTAAAAATTTTTTCCTAGCCACCACCACCTAAAAACAGTTATTTGAAACTCTTACTAAGTAAAATAGTTTTGAACTAAACTAATGCTCAGAGTAGAAATACTTTTTTTTAAAAAAAAGTTTTTATAGCATTCCAAATGGCATGTCTATAATTCCATTGCGGTTACAGCTTTTCCCACCTGGGGAAAGTTGCTCTTATACCATGCTTGGGAGGTCCTTAATTCTGATACTCTATGGCACCTTCTGCCCATCTACTGACAGTGGACTGGCGTCAACATTTGGATATGCTTACCTTAGCTAAAAAAATCATTCAGTTTACAGTCTTGTTTTTTAGAATGTATGCTATGCATCGCAATAACTTATTGGTAGTGCTATAAATATTTAAAATGGCGGAAGAGCTAATGACCAAACTTTTTTTTTTTTTTTTCGTGACCGGCAACGGATCGCAACCCTCAGTGTTGCGCCCGTACCGGACCGGGACCGGCAACGGGATCGCAACCCTCGGTGCTGCCCCCGCTCCTCGCTCAGCCAGTGAGCGGCAAGGTCTGTATGTGGGATCCGAACCCTCGGCGGGAGCGCTGCCGCGCTTCCCAAGCGGCGCACTGTAGCAGTGCGCCACCGGGCCAGCCCCAATGACCAAAATTTTTGAAGCGAATTATATTATTTGACAAGGTTTATATATGCCTGTCGACTGCAGCATTCCAAAGCTTATGGAGAAGAGGATTTGAAAGTGTGAGATCAGTGTAGGCTCCAGCTTGGTGGACTTGTCATAGTGTGGGGAGTTGATTGACTTTGACAAGCTTTTGTCTTGTGACCTATTAAAATGCAGCGTCTGCAGCCTGTGCATTTATCCTGTGCAGTTAACCTTGGTGGATTTGTCGTTAGCTTATTTGGGAAGAGCCTCCTGAACCACTGCTGTTATTTTTTTTAAGTTTGATTCACACAGAAATGGTATTAGACTGGTTGTAGTTTACCACTTGATACCAAGTAGGCATGAGTTTTATGATGGGGCTGGGCAGGGTTCTTATGCATAAGATAGTTGTGAGATGAGCTCAGAAAAAGTATACTCCTTGGTATCTGTTATGATCGTGGGAGACTGATGTTGGCACTGCTCTGTTTTGAGCCTGGTTATGATGTCACTGTAAGAAACTGCACATTAGCGTATTTTTCTTTTCTATAGAGCATTATATGATGGTGGTAGGAATGAATGTTCCTCAGTTATTAGGAATGTCACAAAGGATGTTTATTGAGAAGCCACCGGATGCATAAGGCTATACTAGGAACGTGTAGTTATTCATCTGCACCGAAGTTTCACCCTCTTCATGTGCGTGGAGTAGCAGATGTGGGGCAGGGAAGAGGTGTGGACAGGAAACGTGATGATGTCCTGCTTGTCAGGCCCATTTTGTTCCTGCCTTTCCCTATACATGAGGAGGAAGCTGCTGAAAGATTGGGGATGTTTATGTAAGGCTACCTTAGAAATTTAATATAATCTTCCCATTCTGTTTTACCCTCCCTTTTAAAAAGTTTCCTCACTTTTCAGAGAACTCTTATTTCCAAGTGCCTTATTCTCCTCCAGCAGAGAATAGGAATAATCTTTTTGGCTTACTTTCTTATGCACCAATATTGGCACCTTTTTATTTCAACTCCACACTGAGGAAAAAAGGATAAAAACAAGCAAGGTTTTCTTAGGAATTATTTTTTGAAAATGAAGAACTGATGTCTTCTTTAAAAAAAAAAGATGCTGCTCTAAAAGCTTAGGTGTTGAGCTTATACTACTTAGGAGAGCGGTCTGTGTGAGATAAGGGGTAGGTTTGTGTGCTGAATTGGAGGCTAGCAGAAGTTAGTTTCTTTGAGGATGCAGAGACAGTCTTTAACTTCATATGCAAAGAAATCAACTTTATTTTAGTCCATATACATATAAAAATTTTTTTGGGGGGTGGCTGGCCGGTATGGGGAACCAAATCAGTGACCTTGGGTTTATAAGGCTGCATTCTAACCAACTGAACTAACTGGCCAGCCCTATTTTAGTTCATCTTTATGCTCCTGCTGAGCTGGAATAAACCGGAAGGTTTCTGCACCCATATTGTTCATTTGTGGGTCTACAGCTATGTAACAGGGCAAGGTCACACCGTCACTTGTGGTAGTCACTGTGGCACTTGCAACACATTACACACATAGGTGCCATAGGCTATGCCATATAGCCTAGCTGTGTAGTACACCATAGCATCTAGATTTGTGTAAGTGTACTCTGTGATGTTCATATGACAATGAAATCGCATAATTGTGTGTTTCTCAGAAATTATCCCTGTCATTAGGTGATATATGACTGTATGTGTGTGCATATTCACGTATTTATACCTCCCCCCCACTTTGCTCTCATCCTATAAGAAAGCATATCATATATACTGTCTGAAATTGGCTTTTTGTAGTTAACAATATACGTTGGAGTTATTTCTGTAAGAATTAAAGGAAAGCTTCCTCATTTTTTTCTTTATAGTTGCGTAGTATTCTGCTGCGTGAATGTGCTGTAATGTCCCCTATTGATGACTGTTGATCCTTTGCTATTAC
The DNA here is from genome assembly GCF_000696425.1 of Galeopterus variegatus. Taxonomy (NCBI): domain Eukaryota; kingdom Metazoa; phylum Chordata; class Mammalia; order Dermoptera; family Cynocephalidae; genus Galeopterus; species Galeopterus variegatus. The sequence goes on along the minus strand of NW_007727164.1, from coordinate 217,568 downwards.
GATGTTGTAGTAAATCACTTCCTACACAATTATTTTACATACATGCAGATGTGTCTGTAGGATACATTACCACAAATAGGATTATTAGTTTAAAGTATGTACACATTGGAATTTTGTAAGCTGTTGGCAAATTGACTTCTGGTGGGGTTTATACCAATTTACTCTTCTACCAGCAGTAATGAGAATGCCTCTGTTCCTATAGCCTTTCTCAGAGATTACATGATTAAACTTTTGGATGTCTCCATTCTGAATTTTTAGCTTCATTTCTTTTACTATGAGTATGGTGAGCTTATTTTCATATGTTTATATGCCCCTTGTACAAGATGGTCTCTGACTTATGCAGGCTTGACTTAATTTTTTGACCTTATGATGGATTTATTGGGACAAACCCCATTGTAAGTTGAGGAGCATTTGGACTTAAAATGGTTTGACTTAATGATTTTTCAACTTTTTGGTAGGTTTTTACAGGTATTGAATGCATTTCAACTTATGGTGTTTTTGACTGGGTTTATTGGGACATTATTCCAAAGTGAGTCAAGGAGCATATGTATTTCTTTTTCTGTTAACTCTGTGCTCATCTTTAGCCACTTTTCTCCCTATTGGGCTGATTTGAATCATCCTAGCCAGTTTTAAAATGAAATTAGTTTTGGATTTTTGATGTTGAGGCAACTTATAACCAGGATTTTTTTTTTTTTTATTCAAGTTACTTGAATTCAGCTAGAGAGCAAATATGTCTCTACCAAATACAACTGAGAATAAGAATTAGTACTCTTTAAAGAGCATGATGCCTATTTGTATTTTGAGCATTTAAGAAACATTTCTCATGAAGGACCATTGTGTGATTTCCTGAAGAGTTCACATTAGTAGTTTTTAAGAAAACCATGGCTGCTTTTCAAACTAGTAGTAATTACTGAATCTAAATTACCAAAACTTGTGAATCAGTGACAAGTTGTTGGACTGTATATTAATGCTAATTTTGCTACCTATGTCCCCCATTAGACTGAGAGTAGAATTCTTTATCTATATTGCTCGTGTCTGACGTATATGCTATGAAAGTACTTGATAAATATTTGTTTTGAAAGATGGGAGTAAGATACCCAGCCTACATCCTGATGGTAAGTGAAATTTATCAGGGAAAGGGGCTCCGTTTCAACATGTTGCTAATGATTATAAAGCTTCGAATGGTAATAATAAATTATTGATTTCACTTTTCAACAAATGTCAGGCATCATGCTTGGTGCTGGTTATACAATATGAAGTCATTTTGGGATTGGTGGCAGTATTGTGTAAGGTCTCTGAAGCTGGCCAGCCTGGGTTCAAATCCTGGCTTTTCTGGCTCTTCCATTTATTGGTTGTGTGGCTTTGTGCAAGCTATTTATCTTCTTTTTACCTTCTTCATCTGTAACATGGGAATAATTTTAGTTCCTTCCTCAAAGAGTTGTGAAGATAAAAGGAATTGCTACATGTAAAGTTTCTGGAGCAGTGCTCAACAAATAGCTGATATTATTATTATTATTTCTGCTGTGATTACCATTATTACTTCTATTACTATTTTTTTAATGAACAAATGGGCATAGTCCCTTTTTTCATAGAATTTCTATTTGACAGTGGCTCACCATTTATTATGAATTTATTATGTGCCAGGCACTTTATGACATCTAATTTAATCCTTAGAGCCGCTCAGTGAGTACATATTATATTCCTGTTTTGCTTATGAGGAAACTGAAACTCAGCAAGGCTAAATGACTTGAACATGGTTACATGGCTAATAAGAGGCAGGAGCTGTAATTCTAACCCTGTTCTATTTGGTTTCCAGATTTGATTTCCAAACCATCAAGGTATTTTCTCCAAACATTAGGTAACTTCTCACAGAAAGAATATAGCTCCAGCTCTGGCTGCAACACAAAATGGGGCTCCACCTGAGAGAAGGAATTTGGGCAAATGCAATTTGCCACTATTTCTGACCACCCAGTTCAGTGTGTGTAATTGATTCATGAAGAACCAGCAAGGTTCCGGGTTGTGTTTGTCACATCTGTTAGTGTGTGCAGTTGAATTGCCCAGAATTACAAGGATTATGTGCATTATGGTTATGAGAAAATGATGTCCAGTATTGCAGTCCTTAATGATTTATGCACAGTCTCTGGTTGTTTAGCTCTCACTTTAGGAAAGGGTATCTATTTCTGGGATGGCCCTAGTTGCTTGTGGAGAGGGCTTTGCTTGGCACAGTTCTCTTTCTTGATCTTGTCCTTAATGAGAGTTTCAGGGACTTGCTTTCAACAGATAATTGTTAGCATTTACCTTGATTGTTCTTGGAACTGGACGTTATTGAAAATTATGCTCTAATTTTCATATATTCCTTTCTTCAGAATATGAAGAAAGGGAATCTTATACTTTGATGAACTCTCTGATTTTTTGTTTAATATTTTTTAGAATTAGAGTAAAGAATTAATGGTTTATCTAATGTTAGTTCAGGTATTAGGTTTTTAAAAATTGTGCATGATCTGGAAAAAAATTTAAAAATTTGACAACCAGAGATTAATAATTATCTGAGATAGTTCTATATGTGCTCTCAGTTTCTTAAAGCTTATGTTCAAATATGCAGAATATCAGGATGCTTTTGGCTGCAAGTAATTTAAACCCCCAGCTCAACCTTTCAGCCATAGGGGGAGTATTGTTATCTTGCATAACAGGAAACTCTGACATAGAACCAGGTCATGTGTGGAATTATCAGGGGGCTGGTCCTCTGTCTCTGATTCTCTTGACAGTGTCCTCTGTTATGTGTCATAGTCCTCAGGCATTCAGTGGAATCCAGATGGCAATAGCATTTCTAGGAGTTATGTATACAGTACTCAAAGGCAGTAACTAGGGGCCTCCTCTTCCTAGTGACTCGTTTTAGAGGGAGGAATCCTTTCCCAGAAGCCCACTAGCAGATTTTCTGTGTGTCTTCTTGGCAAGAGGAGGGAGACTACCATGATTGCTCTAGACCAGTGGAACCTACCCTTGTTGCCCAGCCAGTCTCTGCTGACACATGGGTGGAAGAAGGAGAAAAGCTGAACAAAATTTGGGTTCTGTTAAAAAGGAGAAAAGGCAGAGGAAAGATATGCTCCGAATGTAACCTGATCCTGCTTACACTTGAAGTAGCAAAGGGTTGCAGTTCCTGTATTTTGTATGTGTGGGTTTAATTTAAACCAGCAATTCAACTAGCTTACATCTTTATAGAAATAGTTCTGTCTCTGTTATAGGTCCTTTATCCCTTTAAAAATAAACAAGTGATATATTGTGTTGTAAAGTAAATAGGGTGGGCTGCATTGGATTATTTCAAAAATAACTCTTGTTTATCCTCATCATATAGATAATATAAACTGGCAAATAGTCCCTTTGGAATAAATTGGTACTTATTTGAATATGGTGTATAGTATTTTCTATACCTTCTTACACATAAGAAAGATAAACCTATGAGGGAAAGGACTTATTTGCAGTCTGCTCTGTGTCTTCCTGTTTTTGTTATTCCTTCTCCCTCTCAAGACATTTCTTCTTCCTTTTTCCTCCCTTTTCTCCTCCCCTCCTGTTAAATGTTGAAGATATTTGAGAAGCCTCACTTCATTATTTCCGCAAGTAGAGTTAGGTGGCTGCTGAATCATTCCCATATTTGGGCTGCTGTATTTGTTTTTCTCACATTTGATAACTTTCATGGAAGATAGTGGGGTATTAAAAGACCTTCTCTTGGACGATTTGGGGAGATGAACATAAGCAAATGATTGTGGGTATCAGCAAGATGTTCTACATATCCTCTACTCATTTGCAATAGCAGATGAAAATTTGTTTTGACAGCTCCAGAAAATGGCCACTTTAGAACTGTTCATACATTGCCAGTATTATTTAAATTTAATGCTTATTTGTTGCACACTTTTGTTTCTCTTTTTCTCAAAGTTCAAATGAAAGTATCCCTCCATCCCCTTACCAACATTTTTTTTTTTTTTTTTTTTTTTTTTTTTTTTTTTTTTTT
>NW_007727164.1:208977-213255 GCF_000696425.1 Galeopterus variegatus | reverse complement strand
GGGATCCGAACCCTCGGACGGGAGCGCCGCCGCGCTTCCCAAGCGGCGCACTATCCAGTGCGCCACCGGGCCGGCCCCGCCTTACCAACATTTTTGAAGTTTAGAAACACATATGTTCTAATTTTTTAATCTTGGGCCCTTAAATAATGTATTGAGCTCTGCTGATGGAAATCAAAGCCGTCACACTGCTGGTCATCTCAGCAGAGAATGGGAGCCACTCACTGGCAGTGACACTCACCCTGTTCCTTGCCCAGGGATTTTATTAACAGTAAGGACTTGTAGAGTAGCCCCAGTTCTCTCAAGGTTTTAAAGAAACATTGGGACCCAAGAATTAGCATGAACCCCTTGCTTGAAGTTCTTTGTATGTCAAGTTGTGTATCTATTTTGCTTTGCTTGTTGTAAAGAAAAGGGCCAGTGTTGTGTGGTAGGTAGTTTAGGCTAGCGATAGAGATAGCACCTTGGAATTTACCTCCTTTTTTAAACATAGGGGGAAAAAAGAATGGTTTTATGTAACACCGCTCCTTACCTAACCAGTACTTGATCCTCTATTGATGATGGTTTTCTGCTTGGTTGCAAGTTAAATGATGCATGCTTTTTCTCATGGAGCTATTACAATAACAAACACTTTTATCAACCCAGATGGAGCATGCCAACATGGTAATTGTGTCAAAACCACATGCTTGTCTAATGGGCTGGCTGTTTACAGCAATGTTCAGTTTAGTTGATGGTAAGATGATTTGTAATGATGGATTTTGGGTAATGTAATTAAAGATTAGTACAATGAGCATTGCTAGAGTTTGGGAAATCTTAGTTCTGGTTTTGGCTTTGCCCATCTAACTTTGTTATCTCAGGTGAATCTCTTAGTCTTTCTGAGCCTCATCTTCCTTGTTGGTAAAATTAGGATATTAGACTAGCTGATTTAGTGATACTCATTAAATATTTATTGGGTACCTCTTAAATACCAGTCTAGATGCTGGGAACATAGCAGTACGTAAAAGAAAGATCCCAGCCCTCATGGAGCTTTCATTTCAGTGGGAATGCTTGCATTCCACTGCAGGAGTTTCTGTTTTCATGGGCGATGGAGTTTAAAGGCTTGTCCACATCTGAAGATCTGAGAGTTATAGGCATGATAATTATGAGTGCATATGCTGTAATCATGTTTTCTTGATGGTGGTAATTCGTTCAAGAAACCATTTTATCAACAAAGAAGGTAGTGTTTAGTTTTGAGCTCTGTTGAGCTCGTGAAACTATTTTAAGAATATGCTTATTTACACATAATTTTATCCACCCTTATTGAGTATTCAGAATCCAATTAGCCATTTCCTTTGTTTTCTGTCTTGTAACTTCCATTTGGATGGGCAACAATAATTAGTTCTGAGGATCTTAACATTTAAAATGCTGTGAATACAGTGGTAATTGATGAGGACTACTTTGTGAAGCTTAACTGTATGGTTTATCTGTGTTCTTTGTATCTGAATTACCACTTTTTCTTCAGTTTCTGTTATCATTTTAGCTGTGATTACATGGCCAAGTAACCTTCAAATATGACTTTCTTTGGGATGGAAATTCACCTGTAAATTTCTTATTGGAGGGGCAGGGATAATTACAGTAAACCACAGAATATACTCATTTTGTTCTATAGTCAATTTCATAAACTGGCATAAATCTTTTTTGAGGACTAGGCCAAGGGCTTTCTGGTTGATTAGCTCATTGGTACATAGTAGAGTTGTGATTGCATTATGAAGTATGTGTGAGGAGAAGTGTGCATAACTGTGTGGTCCTCCATTTAGTGCCCTTGGACGAGTCAGTTATTTTCTGTTTATTATTTGCAAAGTGTCCATCCTTTGAAGTAGGATTTTTCAAGGAGCAGAAATTATGTGCATTGTGTCTGACATAGTAAACAGAGAGTGGTAGCTATTATAATTAAAATATAAACAATTATTAATGATTTTAAGATAATAGTGGAAACTTTAGTTTTATATTTCATTGCTTCTAAAATATTTTGGCCAAAAATCAGCTTTAGTTGATTGGCCTTCAACTATTTCTCACAGCCCAAGTAATTAAAGAGCTGCCAATTTATCTTGGTTAGCTTAGACAAGAGTGGGATATTTTGTTTTAATTTTACCAGGGTATTTATTCAGCTCTCAGAATGTGATTAGAGAATATTTGCTAGAAATCAACTTTGGTCATTTCACGATTAATGTAAATAATATCCACTTAAATGGTACGTGGAAAATGGTATGTTAAAGAAGGAAAAAAGTTTTTTTGTGCAGTATGGAGCCTATTTAAGTGTCTTTAGGTCTTGCTGGAAGACATGATTTTGGATTTTAAATGTCTAAGAATGAAGTAACATTGGACATGTAGGGTATGATAGTTAACTGTTCCCTCTTTTGTAGCATTCCCATTAAGGACATTACTGTCACCTAATCTCCCTGTCTCACTGTATATTTCTTCTGGCCCTCATACTTTTCCTCTGCTTGACCCTTACATGGTGGTGGTGGTAAGGGTTTTTACGATCTTCTGAGCTCAAGCTACACTTTTTCTCTGGGTGAGGTCAGTATCACCTGTGCTGTCAGCTATCACTCATACGATGATAAACTCTCAAACTCTATCTCTAGTGCATATCCAGCCTCCATTCAAAACCTGTGTGTCTCCTGGCCAGCTAGACACCTACACAAACTTCTCAATCACAGTGAATTAAAAAAAATTGAGTTAAATGTTTCAGCCAGATGCTTTTTCCTGGTGTTCCCCATTGCCATGGATGGTTCTATCATTACCCTAGTCTTCCATGATCTGGAAGTTTTCCTCAACTCTTTCCTGTCTTTGACTTTGTATATTCAGTCTGAACACCAAGTCATGTCCATTCTACCTCTTTACCATTTGATTCATCTCTTATCCTTTACCTTACTGCTTCTGCCATTGTGCAGACCATCATCTTTTCATGTTTGGATTATTGCAACAATCTCCTGGATATCTTTATATTTCAGTCTTTCTCTCATCCTGTACTTTACAGCTAGGTTGGGCTATCTGAAATGTGAATCTGAGTACATTACTCCTCTGCTTGAAGTGCTTGTATGACTTCTCATTGTCTTTAAAATAACCTAGAGACCCTTAGTAAGAGACACAAAATCCCTTATGTTCTGGCTTCTGTCTTCTTTTCCTACCTTATTATTACCAATTCACCTTCTTCCTTCCCACCTATCTCCTTACTTCACTTGTACAGTGAGTTGTTTTTCAGTACCTGTGGTTTCCTATATGAGGAATGTTCACATGTTTCCACACACATTGCTATGCCTGGCAACCAATAATCTACTTTCACTTTGTATGGATTTGCCTATTCTGGAAATTTCATATAAATGGAATCATACTACACGTGGCTGGCTTTGTTCACTTAGCATAGTGTTTTCAAGATGTGTCCATGTTGTAGTATGTATCAGTACTTTATTCCTTTTTATGACTGAGTAATATTTTATTATATGGACAGATCACATTTTATCCATTCATTAGTTTGTGGGCACTTGGGTTGTTTCTATATTCTTGGCTATTATTACTAATGCTGTTATGAACATTCATGTACAAGTTTTTGTGTGAACAGATGTTTTCATTTCTCTTGGGTATATACCTAGCAATGGAATTGCTGGGTCATATGGTAACTTTTTGACACACTCCCAAACTGTTTTTCAAAGTGGCTGTACCTTTTTATATTCTCAGTAGCAATATTAAGTATTCCAGATTTTTCACATCTTCACCAATACTTGTACTGTCTTTTTGATTATAGCCATCTTAGTGGGTGTGAAGTGGTAACTCATAGTGGTTTTGATTTATATTTTCCTAATGACTAATGATATTGAGCATCTTTCAATGTGCTTATTGGCCATTTGTATATCTTCTTTAGAGAAATGTCTACTTAGATCCTTTGTCCATTTTTAAAATTGAATTTTATGTCTTTTTATTAAGTTGTAAGAGTTCTTTTTATAGTTTAGATACTAGACACTTAACAGATATATGGTTTGTGGAAGATGTAAACAGTATTTTAAGAAATAAGTATAGTACTGCTACATTGTACAACATGGATGAACCTTGAAAACATTATGCTAAGTAAAAATGCCATACGATGTATGGTTGTGTTTATTTGAAATGTCCAGAATAGGCAAATCTATATAGACTGAAAGTAGATTATTGGTTGCCATGGCCTGGGGTGATGGGGGAGTGGAGAGTGGCCACTAATGGTTATAGGGTTTTTTTTTTTTTTTTTTTTTTTTTTTTTTTTTTTCCTTT
>NW_007727164.1:197164-208832 GCF_000696425.1 Galeopterus variegatus | reverse complement strand
AAGGTATTTTTGGTTTCCGTGGGCTGGGGGGAGGGGGGGGTGGAGAGTGGCCACTAATGGTTATAGGGTTTTTTTTTTTGTTTTTTTTTCTTTTGTCTTTTTTCCGTGTCCGGCAACGGATCGCAACCCTCAGTGTTGCCCCCGTACCGGACCGGGGACCGGCAATGGGATTGCAACCCTCGGCGCTGCTCCTGCGCCTCGCTCAGCCAGTGAGCGGGAACAGGTCTGTATGCGGGATCCGAACCCTCGGGCGGGAGCGCCGCCGCGCTTCCCAAGCGACGCACTATCCACTGCGCCACCGGGCCGGCCCAGGTTTTTTTTTTTAGAATGATGAAAATGTTCTAGTATTAGTGGCGATGGATGTACAACCTTGTAAATGTACTCAAAACCATTGACTGTATACTTTAAAAGGGTGAATTTTATGGTAAGTGAATTATATCTCAATAAAGCTTTAAAACAATGGTACTTTACCTTTTTTTTTTTTCTGTTTTAACCTATTCGAGTTTGTGACACTTCTGAAGATAGCTGGGACATTACCCATTGGCCAGGGTGCCAGGACTTTGAGTACTTTTGTCATTGGTAAGAGAGGACAGAGTGTGTGTTATCTGCTGTCTCTGCAAGCCCTGCCTATTGTTCTTTATGTCAGTGGTGTTGGTATACTTTAAAAGTCCCTTTTTTGCTTCTGTAAAATTTAGGCAACCAGTTATTTTCAGATATAATTTAAATTTTTTTATTAGTTGTGATAGGATCAATCATTAGGTGCATTTTTTCCCCACCCACTAATATTGTCATTTAGCTCAGATTAGGACCCTTAGATATTTTTCTTATAATCTTATATACAAAGAAAAATGTATTTGAGGTTGGGTAGGATGGAAGTTTGGAGTTTTGATTATGGTTTGAGTACCTTTCCCAGAAGATTACTTTTGAGTTGGAATAGTGATGGTGAATTATGGGATTTAATGTAACACAACACATTTTTGTTTCAGATTTAATTTTCTTGCTATTTAAAATTTGTTTTTATAATACCTAACATTTCTGTAGATTTTGGTTTTAATGTGAAGTTGCAGTGAAATGTGTCTCAGTACTTTCACCCGTTCTTGATGACATTTTCATATTATAGCACAAAGGATACCAAGTACAGAGAAAAATGATTTTCCTTAAAAAATTGGATTTTGGGGGTCAATTAGTGTTTACAGCTAGTTGAAATGAAGTAAAAGTAATCATTCTTTCTTGAGTTTTTGGTGATTTTCAATTCCATCTGTACAGAATCACAGTTAATTCTATTGTGATGCCAGTTTTGCTTCTAAGATTCTGATAGAGAATTCTAAAAGTTAGAGTAGTGATCTCCATTTTCTCATGTGCTTTTGAACCTGCTTTCTTGATGTGTGCTTTCTCCCTGCTATTTCTCTGCAATTCCCCTTCCCACTCTTTCTTACCTTGCCCTTTGCCACCAAACTACAATTGGAAGAGATTGTAAAATAACATTTTGTGATTTTGTTTGTTTACAGCATAAGCTGTTACCATGACTACTGAAGTAGGCTCCGCATCTGAAGTGAAGAAGGACTCTGACCAGTTAGGAGCAGATGCAATCAAGGAGAAACCTAAAGAAGTAGTAGAAAATCAGCAAAATCAGTCATCTGATCCAGAGGAGGAAAAAGGTTCCCAGCCATCTCCTGCAGCTGAAAGCCAAAGTAGTCTGCGCCGCCAGAAGAGAGAGAAGGATCCGTCTGAGAGTAGGGGTATTTCTCGATTCATACCCCCATGGCTTAAGAAACAAAAGTCATATAACTTAGTAGTGGCCAAAGATGGAGGAGATAAAAAAGAACCCACCCAAGCTGTTGTGGAAGAACAGATCTTAGATAAAGAGGAATCCCTTCCAGAAGGAGAGAGACAAGCCAAGGGTGATGCTGAAGAAATGGCTCAGAGGAAACACCAGGAGATTAAGATTGAATTCATGGAAGAAAAACCTTTAGTGAGCAGAGCTGAGACACAGGTATGTTTGGGAGTGATTGGAAATGAAAACTCGATGGCATAATATAACAAAAGAGGGTTCCTTTGTTTTGGATCATTTCCAGATTTCTTGTATTGAGATACTACTTAGGCTTAATGTATCTGGGATATGGGTCTTGGATTGGTCTACCACAGCCTTCTCCTGTTAATCCTTTTTAAGAAATTTCCAAAATAATAAAAAGCAAAAAAAATCTACTCTGTGTGCAAACTGTTAACAGAAAGAACCATAAAATTTTTTTAAGGTTAAGTAGATTCAGACTCCTGCCAGTTCTCCTTTTCAACAGGATACCCTTTTATACCTCTTTGATTTATTTATGTATTCAGCGAGGAGTAAGTAGTAGATTTGTGTGTGTGCATTTTGGTTGCCTAAGGAAGCCTAGGCTTTTCTGTGGTATGAAATTTTAATTGGAAATTTTATTATTTGAAATGATATTTAAATTGTAGTTGCTGGGATATCATTTCTTTTACTCATTTAATGCCTAAATGACCAATTTGGCAAAATGAGAAAATTGGCGGTGGAAGGAGGATGAGGGCAAATATCTTTTCTAGTAGAATTTTCAATTCTCTTAAAATATTTGGTTTATAGTGGTTATAATAATGATCATAATTTGTGTTAAAGATTTTCCTTTTAATATGTTGTTTTGTGCAATTTGGTTAGCTTTAGTGTGAGCTTAATTTTTTTTCTCAACAGCCTGCTGGAGAAATAAGTAAGGAGAGAGAAGAAGAAAAGGTAAAGGAAATACAGGAAGACAAATCAGAAGAAGCAGCGAAAAGGGAGACAAAGGAAGTGCAGACCAATGAGCTAAAAGCAGAGAAGGCCTCTCAAAAAGCCACCAAAAAGACCAAAACTGTCCAGTGTAAAGTGACCCTCCTAGATGGCACCGAATACAGCTGTGACCTGGAGGTGAGACAGGGAGCTGAGTGGATAGCTATCTTGATGTGTGGAATGAAAACAAAGTACAGTCTTCTCTTGCTTGTGGCATGGCGCAATGAATATATTTCTGTGTATTACCAAGTTCTGTAGGCCAGTTTGTTACAATTTTGCATGAAAAAGAAAAACCAATAACATAGAAGAGGGTCATCATTGCCATTACAAACAGTGTGTCCTGATGCTTAGGATGTGTAGGGACTATGTTCTGCCAGTTGGCACTGGTCATGTGTACTGGTTGATATCTGTTCTGAATAGGCATTAAATATTGCGAATATTACCTCTGGCTATAAGGTGTTTTTCCTGAGCAGAAGTAGTAGAAGAGGGTAGTTTTTGTTTTGTTTTGACTTTTTTCCAATCATTGGTTCAGTTTCATTATATGTGATAGCACTGAGTTGATATTTCAGAATAAGGAAATTTCAGCAGTAAATTTAACCCTAAAGTGTTTTATCCTGAGACAGATAATGACTTAAAGTCCAGCTTGTTTATTTAGTTTCATTTAATTAAAAAACCCCCATGATTTGTGAAATATGTATTCATTAGTACTGAGGCTGACAGAAGCCAATGTAATCTTTTAAAGCATCTACCACCTTAAAATTTTATGTTAATTGGAAGAGTTTCTTGCTTCTTCTCCCGCCCCCCCGTGGCTGGCCAGTATGGGGATCTGAACTGTGACCTTGGTGTTATAAGGCAGTGCTCTAACCAGCTGAGCTAACCGCCCAGCCCTTGGAAGAGTTCGTTGCTTCTTATAACTAAGTTACTTTATTTTCATGACACATAGTAATATCTCATGTTTACTAAAGTGCTTTGAATGGATTATCTCATTCAATACTTATAAGAATCTTTACAAAATAGGTATTAGTATTGGTATTTCCAGTGTTACAATGGGGAATGTAGGGCTTAGAGAGGTTAAGTAACCAGCTCAGAGTTTCACAGCTACTTAGTGGTTGAGCCAGAATTTCAGCTGTAGCAAGTTGGCTCTAGAGCTCATGATCCTGACCATCAAACTACGGTTTTGTCTGCCACACATAGGACCTATCTTGCTTGTTTAAAATATGGTCTAGTCTTTCTTTGTTCTTCTAGTTTATTAAGTATTAAAAGTATTCTCCTCCTAATTCCTTGCATTATTATTAAAAATAGAAGTTGCACTTTAACAACAGTGAAAGTATTTGGCTTGGTAAAGACATCTTATGTCTAATTGAACAATAGATTATTATGTATTTGAAGGAGTGTTATATTACAAGGGGCTGAGGGTACTAAGATGAATATTCATGGTCCTCGTTTTTATCTTTGTATTAGTTATCTAGAACTTTATTTTACTCATTTTAGTTACAGTTGTTTTGCTATTTCAATTGTTTAAAGAAAAGGAGTAGCAAAAGAGAATTAAAAATCCTTGTCTTAGTCAGTTCTTGCTGCTATAACAAAATACATGAGACTGGGTAATTTATAACAACAGAGATTTATTTTTCACAGTTGTGGAGGCTGGGAAGTCTAAGATCAAGCCACTAGCAGATTCAGTGCCTGCTGAGGGGCTGCTTTCTGCTTCCAAGGTGGCACCTTTTTGCTGCATCCTCATGTGGTGGAAGGGGTGAATGCTGTGTCCTTACATGGCAGAAGGGGCACGGCAGCTCCCTTTAACCTCTTTTATGAGGGCACCAATTCCATTTAGGGAGGTGACTTAATCACCTCCTAAAGTCACCACCTCTTAATACCACCACAATAGTGATTAGGTTTCAGCATGAATTTTGGAAGGACACATTCAGACTATAGCAATCCTTAAAGCTTTCTTTTCTTCCGCCCTTTCTACCATTCCCCTCTTGTTCTTTCCCAAGACTCCCTTCCAGTCAGAGAGAGAGAGAGAGAGAGAGAGTGTCTCTCAGGGGTAGGTAGGGGATGATAAAAAAAAGAATAGAATGGTTTCTGAACTTGACTCAATTATAGTTTATTTGACCATATATCCTGTCCTTTATCTTTCCTACCTATCCTAGACATTAGGGAGTCTAGATTTTTGAGAACCAACTTGATGGTAGCTTACATTACTTTGAGTCATTTACTCAACCTCTCTGGGTCTCAGTTTCTTCAACTATAGAATATAAGATTACTTAGATGATATAGAATGCCCCTTTTATTGCTTAGGTTCTTTATATCATTAAACCACAAGATTGACACTATGGTTTAAATCTATTTTTGTTCTCTTTCTTTAAAAAAAAGTCATGAGATATTTAAAAACCACAGGAATGTAGAAATAATAGAAGAGACAGTTGTATATCTACCATAAAAATGTAATCAGTTATTGGCATTTTGCCTTGTGGTTTAGATCTTTTTTAAACAAAATAAAATACTAAAGTTACTGCTGAAGTCTCATTCCGATCTTTTCCTTCTCACTGTGCATATATCTTTTTGCAGTCTACTTTATTCATTTTAACTTCTGTTAAAAGAATGGTGGGTTGGCTGTGGCTCTGTTCTTCCTTGTCTTTATTTTTGGAGCAAGAGTAGCCTGTGCCTGGGATATGCTGGTCTCAGAGTAGAGGGAAAAAAAGAAATGGGAGAGCCACACTATGGCCCTTGAATCTTCTGCTTGGAAGTGGTATATATCACTTGAACTTACATTTCATTGACCAAGCAAGTCACATGATCAAGGCTGATGACAATACAATGGGCAAATATGATCCTGTCACAGGAAGAGAGTGCTAAATAATGGAAAACATGAAAATAATACTACAGTTTATGAAAGATGAGGCTGAGCATCATTTTATGTTTATTTAGGTTTCTAGGATTGCTCTAGGATTTTAAAAAATAAATATTCTTTCTCAGATTAAAGACATTCTAATTCTAGTTTCTAAGACTTAATCATAAATAGGTGGTGAATTTTATCAGGTGTATTTTCTGTGCCAGTTGAGAGAATCATGTTTTTCTAATCTGTTAATGTTGTAATTTATATTAATATTTTCTTTAATATTTTCTAATGTTAAGCCATCCATGTTCCTAATGTAAACTCTACTTGGTTATAATGATTCTGTACTCATTTTGTATTCTTATTTAGGATTTTTGCATGCAGTAACTTTAATTCTTTTTCCAAATTGTCTTCATCAGATTTTGTTGTCTAGGTTTTATACTATCCTCATAAAGTTGCTTCCCTCTTACCATTCTCTGGAAAAGTTTGGATAAATTAGGGATTATCTTTTCTGTGGAGATCTGGTAGAACTTGTGTTTAAAACTGTCTTGGCCTGGGATGGCCTTTTTAGGGGGGAGAGAAGGAGGGGTGGAGGGTAGTTTTTGTTTTGTTTTGACTTTTTTCCAATCATTGGTTCAGTTTCATTATATGTATGGTCTGATTTTTTGTTGTTTTAGTGGTTCATATTTTTGGTGCAAACAGTCCATTTCATCTAATTTGACAAATTTATTGGCATTGAAGTTTTTCCTACCTTGCTTATCTTCTGCATTTGATTTTGATCCCTTTTTCATTTCTAGTGTTATTTGCCTTTTCTTGATTATTCTTTCTATAGATTTACTATTTTAATTTTTTTCTATAGAAACAACTTGGTTTTGTTTATAGTGTCTACTGTATCTTTTCTATTTTGTAACATTTTGTTCCCATTTGCTCTTTTTTCTTTGGGATTACTCTGTTCTTTTTCCAATTTCATGAGTTTATTATTTTAAAAAATGCTTTTATTGCTCTGATTTTCCCTTCAAGTACCTCTTTGTTTGCACAAGTTTGAAATAAAGTGCTCTCATTGCCTTTCAGTTCTTAATATTTTCTCATTCCATTATGGGTCATTTTTGACCCTTGGAATTTTTATAGGTGTGATTTTAAATTTCTAAAGTGTGTGTGCATTTGTGTGTGCGTATGTATATGCATGTTTTGTGGGAAGGGGAGATTTTTCTTTTGTCACATTTCCAGTTTTGTATTACATTGTGGTCAGAATGTGGTCTAAAAGATAGAGATTATACTTGTTAAGACTTACTTTTGAGAGAGCAAAGCCTGGTGTCCTAGGCAGGAGCTGAGGGCAGCTGCCCCTTCTGGAAACAGGCAAGACAGCAATGCCTGCGGTCCTAGGCAGGATCTGAGGGAAGTTGCCACCTCCACCCAGAAAAAGGCAGGAGAGCAATGCCCAGGGTCCTAGGCAGGAGCTGAGGACAGCTGCCCCCTCCACCTGGAAACAGGAAAGAGAGCACACTGAAAACACCACTTTCACATGGGTGGCCGCCACAGCCATGGCTTCTGCAAAAGCGGCTCGACGCCACAACAGTAGTCACAGCCACTGTGCAGGCAGCCTGCCAGACACTTGACTGCATTGACACAAGGAGAGTTACCAGCAGAGACTGGAAAAAGAAGAGGACATCTCTCTCTTTAAAGTCCACTCCAGAGTGGTGGAAGAAGCAGCTGTTCTACCAGGTGACCAGACATCAACGTAGAGATACTAGAAATACGAAAACCCAAGAAAATATGACACCACTGAAAGAATACAGTAATTCTCAAATAACAGACCCTATAGAGCAGGAAAACCTTGAAATGACTGAAAAGGAATTCTGAGCAAGAATCTTAAGGAAACTCACTGAGATATGAGAAGACACAGACAACATAATGAAATGAGAAAAAAAATGCAGAATATGAAGGAGGGAATTTACAAAGAGATCGATACCTTAAAAAAGAATGTAGCAGAACTTGTGGAACTGAAAGATTCACTCAGTGAAATAAAAAACACAACTGAGAGCTCAAGCAGCAGGCTAGAACAAGCAGAAGAAAGAATTTCTGATCTTGAAGATAGTCTTTGAAATAACCCAGGTAGACAAAAAAAAAGAAAAAGGAATTTTAGAAAATGAAGAAAATTTAAGACAGCCAGAAGACAACCTAAAGTGCACAAACATTCGAATCATGGGTGTTCCAGAAGGGGAGGAAAAAGGAAGAGGCTTGGAAACCCTATTAAAAAAAAAATAATGGAAAAATTCCCAAGTATGGTGAGAGACATGGACCTTCAGATCTAGGAGGCTCAAAGATCCCCAAACAGAATCAACCCCCTCAAAATCCTCACCAAGACACATTATAGTCACACTGGCAATGCTCAAAGACAGAGAATCTTGGAAGAAGCAAGTGAAGAGTGTCAAGTCACCTATAAGGGAGCCCCTATTAGACTAACAGCAGACTTCTCAACAGAAAATCTGCAGGCCAGAAGAAAATGGGTGATATATTCAAAATACTAAAAAAACCCTGCTAGCCAAGAATACTATGCTCAGCAAGGTTGTCCTTCAGAAACAAGGGAAAAATAGTGATTTTCCAGACAAACAAAAACTGCAGGAGTTCACCACCACGTGACCAACCCTATAAGAAATCCTCAAGGAAGTCCTGTGTCTATATTAATTAATGACCCTTTTATCTTAAGTTTCCTTCCCATTTTGGTTCTTCAGTTGCATGCTTAGTACAGGTATGATTGGTTTGGGTGTGCTACTCCTTAGACCAGCTCTTACTTCTTCAGGAGAGGAGCCCAGGAGAGCTGTCATGTGGTTGAGTGCTTTCATGTTTCCTGTACTCATGTTTCCAGTACTGACCTTCGACAGATTGCATAATATGCTGATGCTGCTTATCTGTAGTCTGTAACTTTGCACTGGAAATCAGTGTCTGAGGACTATTTGGGGAAATATGTTGTGGGAAACTGTATCTATTAATGAACTTGTCAGCACTCAAGAAAGGCAGATACAATGTAGAAAATAGTTTTATTTGGTTTGGGAGATTAGACTTGTTTCCATCTGTTTACTGTCAAGTCAGTAAAGATTGTATTTCTGTCATGACTTTTCAGATGACTAGTTACTGTTTTTCTTTTTTAACTGTATGTATGTGTGTCTAATTTTCAACTAAACTTTTAGATTCTTACAGCATGCCCACTGAAGAGAAACTAATTATCTTTACTTAGGGCACCTACAAGAGTCGAGGGAAGCCACTAAAAGCCTGTGCAGGAAGTCACGAGGAGATGGAATAGCCTGGCTTATTAGGGAACTTAAAGAGCTGGGTGAGGTTCTAGAAGGCCTAAAATGCCAGGATGAGAAGATTAAAACTGATCCATAGAGCAAAGAAGAGCTGGGGAGTAATAGACTAGAGGTTGTTAAGTCATTGGTATATAAGACCTAGCAAGGTCAAGAATGCTATTTAGATTTTGGAACATAGTAGGTAGGTATATGGCTGCAGTAATTTAAGGGGGACTTTTTATTTCACTGCATTGGTTATGATGTGCATCGGTGTTCTTTAAAGATAATGGTTTTACATGATGTGATTAGAACATTGGGTAAGTTAGGCAGTTTCCTATTTGTGTTACCTGTTAGTTACCTTTGGTCAAAAAAAGCACCCCCTTTATGACATTTAATGTAAATGTTGCTGTGTTAATTGAATACTTTTTAAAAATAAAAAAACATAATTCTTGGGTATTTTTGTTTGGTGTCCTAACATCATCACTGCTTCCCATATTGCTCATTATATTAACATATATTAATATATGTTATATATATTATATGTAACATGTTATTATGTGGTATTTATATGTAAATATGTATCTCCATATTCCTTTTTTTTCCCCCCAGTCCTTACTTTTTATGGCTTCCTGCTTTCACATTCTTCTTCCTATGGGCCATGAGAGCCTATTCTTTCTGCTCCTGAACCTCAGGAATTGGATAAAGAGGACTGTTCAAGGAGCCAATACAGCACTGTTTTCAAAAACTAATTGTCATCTTTGACATCTGTGTTCTTTTGAGGAAAGAGTATATGTTAATATTAAGTGGATTAAAAAATGCCATGCAGAATTTGCTGGATTTACAGAAAGTGGAAATAATAAATGAGCATAAATATTGGGTGGCAGTGCATTTTTAGAGAATTGTTGTAGTTAAGAAATATTATAGGAATGGCTTGACTTTAATGTTATTTTTGGCTATGTAGCAATAGGTTTATTGCTAAGCCATGCATTAATTTTGACCCAAGGCCTAGTCTGTCTTTGTGCATTTATTCCAAATCTTTGTGTTAGGTAGTTTAAATTTGTTGTCAGTGAAAATTATAACATACATTCTATACTAACTTATTTATCTATTGATACTAAACTGAGATCTCAAATATTTTTTGAAAAAAAAAACTTTAAGGTTTATTATGTATTTATTTTTGGTGGCTGGCTGGTTTGGGGATCTGAACCCTTGACACTGGCATTGTAACATCATGCTCTAACCAATGGAGCTGGCTGGCCAGTCCTACATTTTTTAGTGAAGAAACTTTATATTTCTGTTCTTTGATATGTCAGTTTGTATCTCATTGAGATATTTGAATGGTATGTTTCAAGTTCCTTTGGTACCAGAGTTAGATTGTAAAGAATTTCAGGGAGGCTCTTTGATCCTGTATGCTTAGGACTCTGTAGAATTGCTGCTAAAGTTATTTACACACTGGGTGTGTTAAAACAGGACTCTTTCCTCTAATGAAAAATACAATATGGTTTAGTTGAAGCCATGGATAGAAAGTCAGGAGATCTACGTTTACTTTTCTTTTTACTCTTTGGATGTCTTTGGGGAAGTTACTTCCTTCCTTTTTTCCTATTCTCATATTGCAAAGTGAGAATGAAAATAGTGGCTTCCTCTATTTCTAGGATAGAGCTGGTTTTACTATGGCTGGTGAGTCTGTATATATTTTTGGAAGTCTGAAAATAAGTGTGAAAGTTCCTGCAGGACTTTGGAAGCATGAGTGAATGTGCATTCTGAGTTAGAGTTGCTCACATTTTCCTGTGGCATCTGAAAATTGTTCCCACGTGTTGATTTTGTCTGAGAATTGAGGGCATTGTTTCTGCCCACACAGGAATGTCAGTACCATTTTTTCTTAGTTGTGAGTAAAGCTAACAGCATGTAGGCTCTCTTTGTCAGTGTTCTGATGATAAAAGTATTTATCAGAAAGCAGAATGTGTCAGGGCCTTCTTGCATTTCTTGTGTTGAGTTCTGGTCTCAGACATCCAATTTGATATCATTACTTTCAAGTGTGTTTTTAAAATTTACTTGTGTGTTTATGTCTACTCTCACCCTCCAAGGATTGTCTTTCAGATCTGTAATACTGACCCTTACTAGGTTTCATAGTTAAATAGTTTTAACTATTTACATACTCAAAGGGCGGGGATGTGGAAGTTGTAGCACTCTATAAAATCTCATAAAATAGTGACAGATTTACATATGTTTTAGGAGCTGGGAATAATTTAACTGGCATATATTTTGTGCTATTTAAAATTCCAGTGACATAGGTCTAGATAGAATATCTCTGTCCAACTGTCCATCTATACCTTCAGCTTGAAAAGGATTTAAGGTAATAATTCTATCCGGTGACTTAATTTTTATTTACTAAATGGGAAAAGGCTGCCATGCCATGTGAGTGGTAGAATATTTTGGTCTAGCTTGAAGAATACGAGGGGCTCACAGGAGCAGAGCGTGGCTTCTTAATGAAGTCACTTTTCTTAGCAGGGCAGTCAGGACTCTGTTAGGTATGATCTCAGGCTGTCCTTTTATCTCTATGACCACTGATTTTCTGAGCCTTCCCTTGCCATTCAAATTGGTCTTCTAGTTAGTAATCATGCTCATCCTGAGTTGTCTGTCCTTCCTTTAAGTTTCTGATCATACCATCTATGCATTTTGCTTTCCCTTTCCACGATTCCTCCCTCTCTTTTAATGTTCAACTTAAATCTAGCTCTCAGAATTTTGGTTCCCCCCCCCCCCCCCCCCCCT
>NW_007727164.1:188054-197079 GCF_000696425.1 Galeopterus variegatus | reverse complement strand
CCCCCCCCCCCCCGAACTTGTTTGTGCCATTAGTTTGGTAATTAATCATGTACTGACTTGTGTAAGAATCTCTTGTATTGTAGTGTTGAATAACTGCTAAACTCTTGTATTGTTGTTTGATTTTTCTCATGCTTGCATTTTTTCTTCAGCTAAATTGTTATTAGTTCCTTGAGAAAAAGAACTCTTCTTTTTTCTCCTCGCAGAGCACTCATGTAGGACTTTGCCTAAAGTATTTCTCATAGAAAGTAATTTTTGATTTATTTTCCTCTACTTTTTTGTGTATTTATAAAATTTTTATTATTCTTGTTTAAGACAAATGCTAATTTATGTTCCTGATTCTTCTTTCTGTCCTCTTCAATTAGAGAAGAAAGATTTAGATGTGTGTATGTATGATTGCTACTTCTATCCACCATTGCCCTTCTTTTTATTTATTTATTTATTTTAAATTAATATTTATTTTTTAAATTGAAACATAATTGATTATACATATTTGTGGGGTACAGAGTTGACTATCAGTATTTGTGTACAATATGTGGTGATCAAATTAGTATTGCTAACATATTCATCATTACGAATCATGATTATTCTCTGTGTCAATTACCCAATTTCTCCCTAACCCAACTCCTACTCCTCCTTTCCCACCTCTAGTAACCATAGAACTGTTCTCCCCTTCTGTAAGTTCAGTGTATTATTGTGACCTGCCCTTCCTTCCTTCTTTCCTTCCTTCCCTCCCTCTCTCCCTTCATTCTTTCCTTTCCTCCTTTCTTTCTGAATGCTTAGAAACAGCAGGCTTACTTCTTGTAGAAATACTTCAAGGGCTTAAATAAATGAAAACAAGTTATTACATTTCTACAAAAGGTTGTAAAGCTCTAGGTATGAGAGCAATACAGAAGTGAATATGCTGTGGTCTTGGACCTTTAGGAGTTCACAGCCTAGAGGAGAATGCAGACGCCCAGAAGCTAAGAGTTCTTTCACTTAAATCATAGCTGCCATCAGGTCAGGTTGCTTGCTGGCTGGTTGTAGGCTGGGCTGGAAGAGAATATAATTAATTCTTATATTCCTTGCCCTTTTTTCTTTGTCTCCTTTTCTCATGAGCAAACGGAAGAGTGATATGGTTTTTATTTCTTAGTAGTCAAGAAATTCTACCACCTGCTTTCTCCTATCTGTCTTCTCCACTTTTGGTTTTAAAATTTGGGGCCTGTCTTTTTTGTCTCTATCAATGATATTTAAAAGTATTAAAACTTGATGCTTGAAAGTAACTTCTAACAATGAGTACCAATGTTGACGTAATTTTGAAGACAGTATCCATCTCTTACTGGACCTTTCTCATACATACTGCCAGCCACCCTAACTCCTTGGTAATTTACCACTTAATAAGTTTTTACTCTAACCAGAGAGTGGTAGAACAGGAACCAGACCTTTGAATTATTTTTCTGTTTTGGAATGAAAATTACTTCAGGGTTGAGTAGGGTTGGAGATGGTGGAAAAGGTCATTTTCAGAATAAAATTTGTGCCTTAAAAATCTGTTCACACACAATTTTCTTACTCTCTAAAATATGTAGGCATTAAGATTAAAAATTCTTGTCGGGATTTATCAAATGAAGAGGTGTAATCTAATTATTTTCTCATCCAACAAAAACCATAAAATATCTTTTGTTAAACCCACCATTCAGAATCACTCTGTTGTTGTTACTGTTTTATTTTCAGTCTCTTTTTCCCCCTATTATTGTCTTATGTTCTCCTGAACATTTTAAAGAAGATGTTACTGACATAGTTTTTATTTTTCAACTCTCAAGAATTATTGTCAATTATTCTTCTTCCTGATCCTACCTTTCCCATTCTCTCCACCTCTCCAAGCTTCTTCTGGGCATGATGGGGGACAGGGATTTGAGAATTTTGACTCTAGCTGTGAGTCGTGTTTAATTTATCTCACAAAAGCTGGAGCCGGGACCATTCTTTTCATCCAGGCATTCCTTAGCAGGATGCACGTACTTTGTGGCCCAGTAGAAACATGGACAGAACTTATCATTAGTATTTACAGCACTATAACATAATGATGCTGACGTTTGAAGCTTCTAGGGATTGAATATAACATAACATAAAATGTAGTCTGTAAAAAACACTGGATTACTCAGAAAAAGAATTTCTTCGTGTAAGGTGGCTAAATGATTAAAACTCTGATAATCTGCCTGATTGCTATTTTTATATTTGTTTATGTTCTGCAACAGAGTTACATATCAACTCTGAACTGTGCTAGAAACTTATTATTAAGAGTATCACTTTTAACTTTTTTTGACTTTCATATTCTGGCGAAGAACCTCAAGACAAAAGCTCCATTCTTCCTGTTACCCAAGTGCATCTTGTAACTGTGCCATTTTACTTGTTGTGAGCCTGATTTTGTGCAGCAGTCTAGTTCACACAGACAGGAAGATGAATCTGAGTGTTATCATGATTTATTTGTTTTATTCCTTGATATCTCCTCCCATATTTTTGTCAGTAGCAATTTAAAGTGAATCAAATCAGAATGCTCTAATAGGCTATTCTTCTGTAGTACAGAAAGCCTGTATGAATCAAATGTCAAAACTCATTCTAGGCAAATAATTTGCAGAGAATGTGCTAGTCTGCAGAAGTATGCTGCTTATGGTTTTTGAAATAAATTTTAATGGAATTGGTGCTTAGCAACTTTAAAAAAAAAGATACTTAAAATTTGGTGTGTTCCTTTGGCCTTTGGTGTGATACCAGCATCTTTATTATCGAATAGTTATAATCACTTCTCTGTCTTTTAAAAGGTTATACGTCTTAACGGACTTATGTCAAGTCTTCCTGTTCAAAGTGAATAATAGAAAAAGTTGGACCAAAAGAACTTGGATTTTGACTTCTTAAAAATTATTTTAATCACTGGGTTGCTTATCTCCTTAGTGATGGTATATAATTTTTAAGAAAAATGGAAAGTTAAGGAAGTCGTATTTTTATAGTATTTCACAAATTTGTTCTCAAAATAGTATTTAATTAAATATGTCTTGTGTGTTCATAAATAATTTTTTATCCCCAAATATCGATTTGGTTCCTACCTGACTGAGAAGATAAAAAGTATGAGGTATTTTTCCTCTTATTTATAAATTTTACTTTTAGCTTTCCATATGAAACAGGAATATATATACACACACACAAATAAAATAAAGTATTATTTATAGTTTAGAAAATAATATAAAAGTGCAGTGGTGCCAAGCTATTATAGGCTGGAGTTCGTGTGCAAGAAGGAAACTCCTGGATTTTGAAGAATGATGTATTTAGGAAAACCCAAGAACACATGTTATATTTTTTACTTGAAGTGGTTAAATAGTAAAATCCAAGCAGAAATTTGGGGTTACAAGAAAAGGTTTTAATGTATTCTTATATGTCAAGTATAATACAATACAACATACTGTAAACTTTTGTTCAAGGCAAGCCATACTTTACTGGGCCAAGCTTGCCATTTTTGACCCAGATTTTCTTTGGCTTGGCTTTAACTGGGAATCCTCCCAGCTTTCAAAGCCAGTGTATTGTTGGGGTTCAAATAAATTAAGCCATATACTTATGCTAAATTATATGGAGAAGTGGATACCCATCCATGGGAAAGGTGGAGAGTTTGCAAAGAAAGCATAAAATATAAATGCACTAACTTTATCTCCTACCCATTTCCACCCTGCTTTCCAAAATTTTGCTGGCACTGATTCTATTTTCTTTCTCCTTTCCCTTGTGTCAGGTTGGGGAGAATGTGTGTGTATGTGTCTCTGTGTGTGTGTGTATGTATGTGTGTGCATACTCTATTATTTTGGAACAGCTTCTTATAGGGAGCAGAGAGCTAAATGTGTGTTCCATTTACCATCTTTAATTGGAAGTCCACTTTCTATTTTATTTAGCAAAATTTGAACAGTGAACATGTTTTATTACTAGATTAAGATAAAGTGAAACCTCCTTTGGATATAGCACATATCAGTGTTACCATGAGGCTTTCTGGCTATTTTGTAAAAAGACTTTTAATTGGTTGTTGTAGCTTTAGTAGCATCTGTTTTAAGATTGTTCATGATTTTCTTACAGTTGCTTTTCATTAGTTTTCATTTTCTTGTTTCATTATTTCCTGCAGGTGTCTGGATAATTTGTTTTATTTTGCACGTGTGTTTCATTTGGCAGTGTGGTGGTTGGTCACAGCGGGTGAAGGGATGGAAGTGTTATTCTACTTAAAATGTTATTTTGTTTTTTTGCAAATGATAGGCATAGTCCATTTATTATCTGTTTGGTTTCGGTCATTATCTATCATATGTAGTTTATGGCTTTGTTCATTAAATATTTCTGGACCAAGCATTGCCAGTACTGTTGACCCCTGACCTCTGACCCCTGGTTGGACCCTATGTGGCAAAGGGGAAAGGATGCATTCCTATGTCTGTGGTTGGATTTCAGACTCATTTACTATTTCGTGTTGCTTTTCCCCCTTAGACTTTCTTGTTCCTAGTTCCATGATGATACCTAATTGCTCCTTTGTAGTATTATACTACCAAAAATGTTCTATGCGTCTTGCCTACTTTTTCTCTCTCTAGAAGCAAAATTCCTAGTTTCTCAAATCTAGCATATAAGCAGCTAAGTAATAAGAGGATCAACAATTTTGGACAAATGACTTTAAGTGTCAGTGACTACCGATTCTCCCAAGAGATATTTGCACTTTAAAAAGAAGATACCTGTTGTCACGGGTTTGTATCCTCTTACTGGCCAGTCCCTCCCATCCCCCCTACCCCCTAGAGGAAAATGGAGACAGACTGGTCAGGCTCCCTCACCTCATATCTGGCTGAGCATGGCTCAGCCTGTCTGTTGTAAATATATTAATTGCGTGTGTGCGCCTGCGTGTTCTTGGTTATCTGACTAGCATAAAAGACAATGGCTCTGATCCACTGGGGCTGAGCTTGCATCCAAATAAAGCATGTCAGCCTTGCCAGTGGCTCCCAGGATCTTTTCCAATTATCTAGCTTGTGACTTGCATGTGAGGGGTCTGCAACCCAATCTGCACAGGATGGTTATCTGACTAGCATAAAAGACAATGGCTCTGATCCACTGGGGCTGAGCTTGCATCCAAATAAAGCATGTCAGCCTTGCCAGTGGCTCCCAGGATCTTTTCCAATTATCTAGCTTGTGACTTGCATGTGAGGGGTCTGCAACCCAATCTGCACAGGATGGGTTTGAAGGGTCTGTGACCCAGCCTGACACCCCCCGCCACTGCCCCCCCCCCCAAAAAAAGAAGATACCTGTTCACCCTAAAGAGTAAGCAGAGTAAGCGGTAGAATTTCGCTAATGAAGCCAAGAGGAGTGAAAAAATTAAAGCAGTTTTGGGGAGGGGGAAGAGGTGGATAGAGTGTTGGATTTTGGACATCTTTGGGTCAGGTAGACACACTGCTGGTAAGGTGGCCTTGTTGAGAGTCATGTCTCAGGACCATGTTTACACAAATGCTTCTTAACTTTCTTGCTTCTGAATTCCTGTGTTTCTCTTTGATGTCTCACAGTTTGTTTGCCTGTTATATAGTTGTATTAATTTATGTGTATGTGTGTTTTAAGTCAAGCAAGAGCTTAAAGATTCACCCGGCTAGCCCCTCTCATCCCTCAATGATGAACAAAGACCTTGTTGTCACTATTTTTTTGTTTTACTTTAGTTTGTTGGTCATTCATCAGGAATGAAAAAGTTTTACTTGGAAAAAATGTTAAGCTGAATGGAAACACTGTTGCCTCAGATATCTCAATTTTTAAACATTGCATTATCTCAAAAATGAAGTGTATTTTTTTTTCAGATTGCCCAGAAGTTGCTTGTCATT
The DNA here is from genome assembly GCF_000696425.1 of Galeopterus variegatus. Classification (NCBI taxonomy): domain Eukaryota; kingdom Metazoa; phylum Chordata; class Mammalia; order Dermoptera; family Cynocephalidae; genus Galeopterus; species Galeopterus variegatus. Next base: position 191,242 of record NW_007727164.1, on the reverse strand, counting down.
GAATTCAAGAATCAAATTCAGGCAGTGAGATATAAGGACACTGTTGTTGCTAAGAAACTCAGTAAGACCTCTGCATTTGTATCAGCTCCTATCTCCCTCCATTTTACATCCATAATAAATGTTTAAGTGATTAAAATTATTCTGTACTACAACTTGACTTACACTTTGGTTGGTTGTTAAAAAATACTTTAAGCATTCTTGGCTAGTAGAGGTACGAATAGTTTCATTGGGTCTGGTTTGTGATAAAGTCTACCATCAAGATCTATAGATACTTGTGTTTTTCCACCTGATGATTTTTTTCTCAAAGGGTAGACTCACATACAGTTGTCATTAAAGGTTGTCAGATAGATCTTATTTTACTGGGCTGTGTTAGTTATTTTTCTTTTTACATTTTAAGTGAAAAGTTTAGTGACTGGTATATTATTCTATTATTCTGGCTTTTGTATCTGGGTCTCTGAAAGAGATGGAAGGTGAGTACACTCCATGGGAGGTTGCCTAGCCAGATTGAAAACTGAAAGCTGATGGATTTGGAGTGTGAAGGTGGATATTCTTACTCTGAAATGGGGATTCTGTTTCCTGACCTTGGTATCAGCCTTACCTTGTGGTGAGTCCTTGATTAAGCTTTTAAAAAATACAGAAATACAGAGGATTTCTAGGACAGTGAAGCTACTGTGTATGAAACAGTAATAGTGGATACATGTCATTGTACATTTGTCCAAACCTGTAGAATATAGAACACCAAGAGAGAATCCTAATTTAAACTATGGACATTGGATGATAATGGTGTGTTGGTGGAGGTTCATCAATTCTAACAAATGTACCACTCTGGAGGGGTACATTTGATAATGGGAGAGCCTATGCATGTGAGGGGGCAGGGAGTATATAGAAAATCTTGTACCTTCTGCTCAATTTTGCTGTGAACCTAAAACTACTCTAAAAAATAGTCTAATAAAAAAATTTTAAAAGTACATATGCCCAGGTACCACCTTTGAAGATTCTGATTCAGTGGATGCTGGGTTTGAGCATCTATGCAGCCAGGGTTAAGAACTGCTTCGAGAGGCTGGAACACACCATCTGCCATGGTACTCCTTGGCATCTGCTCCCCAAATCTAGGGTGGATTCATCACTCAACTCCTTGCTGAAATATTAATATGCCTGTTAGGGAATTTTTCCTTAGTGGTAGGGAGGTAAGTAGAGACTCTACTTGAGGACTGTAGGAGGTCTTATAAAGTGTTTGTTCATTCATTCACTTATCAGCTATTTCCTAACTCACATTGGTAGCTGAATTTGTGTGGTTATGATTGTTTTGAGAGATACCCAGCATATAGTAAGGGCTTTATAGGTATTAGTATGATTATTATCATCATTGTATTTTAAAACCTGGATTGTATGTTTCTCAGGATCTTACCAGTTTTCTTGAATTTTTGATGAAAATACTTGCTTTAATCAAGTCCTATGCCTTAGATAAATTCCCAGTATTGTTCTAATATTTTATCAATAATTTTGTGATACAGAAGGTCCATAATGTAAACATGTATCAACCACTTTTATATTCACTGTGACTTTGTAATTTAAAGAACTTGCTTAGACTAAAAAATTAAACTTTAGTTAGTACTTTTACAAGTAAGAAAAAAACCACAAGATTTAAAAATAATACACTTTATCTTGAGATTTTTGAATAAATTAATCCCTACTGTGCAATGACTTATCCTTTTGTTGGAAAGTCAGAAGAGAGGCACGGCCATAACCAGTTGGGTTACAAAAGAATAGAATGTCAGAGATGAATTTATTTACTCTAGCACTGAAATAAACTCTAGAAGTAGAAATATAGGTGGATTTTGCACATGAGAAATTGCAGGCTATTTAGCAGCTGCTCACTTAGAGCAAATGAAGATTTAGATTTTTCCTCAAATGCTATATAACACTATTCCATTAAACTTTTATTAACAAAGGAAGTAATTTAAGGGATGCCTACAGGACCACATTTTATAAATGGCTGAGCAACTGATGGGTGTTTATTATTTATTATTTTGTTTAAGCCAAAAAATAAACATAATGCCTTATGGAAAATGTGTGTTTACATTCACATTTCATGAATTAATATGATTTCTTTAATAAGCTTCAAGATCCATTGCTCTGGAAGTTTTCTAAAGTTTTCTGCAGCTTCTTTCCAGAGCTTGACTTTGGGTTTATTGTGGAGCCAACATCTAGGTGAGAGGAGAGGGAATTGGTTCTTGGAACAGCCTCCTACACACCTGTTCAGCTATATGGTGATAGAAGTCCTCCAAGTGGGCACCCTCTGTTCAACCAGCTGATTCTTGTGTCCTGAACACTGTTGAAAACCTTTGAGTTGCAGGAAATAAAAACTACAACTGCCTTTGAAATGAACATAGGGAGTAGTTATGGATGAAAGATTAAAAGGTCAATTGTTTATTTTTTAAAACTAAAAATTAGCATTTATTTTCTTTAGGGGGAAAAAAAAGAAAAGTCCATGTCATTGACTTCAGTTTGTCATCGACAGTGTGTTTTTCGTTTGTATGTTTGTTAGTAATGTTGGTAGCAGTATTTCAGGTTTTTTTTTTTGCCGTTTTCCACATAGCTTATCTAGTTTAAAATTATCGAGTTGCATATGAGGTGAATTGTGTGCTCAGTTAAGAATTCTAAAATATTTCAAAACCCAGCAGACTGGTGTGAAAGAACATTCCACTTGAATATTGCATTTAGACTTGGATGGGTTTGGAAGCATTGTGCTCGCATTGTGCTCACGAAATAGGATATCATAATGCGCAAAAAAGGCAATTACCTTTGTCTTTGAGTAAAGTGTGTGTGTGATTTTATTAAAGGTGAGCCTGTATGTTTCTAGCTACACTGGGATTTCCTTTAAAATTGTTGCAGGGTACAATTATTAGAGGGTATCTGTGTAAACTGGTCTAGTCTAGTGTTTGTTTTTAGTAGCAATCTTTCAATTTTTATTTCTAGCATCTAAAACTACATTGAATAGTATTTTGTGTCATTCACATCAATAATACTGCAAAATTTCCCCACTATTCTACTATAATCCCCTGAACTCTGTGGAATGGAAAAGAAATAGAGATCTTTTTTTTTTTTTTTTTTTTTTTTTTTTTTTTTTCCTTTCCCGCCCCCGGTTTCAAACCCCCAGGTTGCCCCCCCGCCCGGGCGGGGCCCGC